>NC_089580.1:192438066-192725528 GCF_019320115.1 Miscanthus floridulus
ATCTCATTCATACGTTGGTTACAGTGCTGATATTTATATTTGCTTAGAACTCTGCACCAATACTAAGTTACTCTAACAGCATTACTTCTTGGCTGTTGACTTTGTAATGATTATTGGATAATATGCATAGATCGAGTTTGTTGTGCATGTAGGACAACTGTTGTGTAGTTAGTTTCGTGATTGGTGATTTTTTTTTGTCTTGAATAGTTCTGTGAGGCAATCTCTTGTGTTGTGCATGCGGTGTATGGAGAGGTGGTTTTCTGAAATCGTATTTATTAATTAATTAGTACAATAGTAACAGTGATATCATCATGCTAGTTGATGTGTCCCCTTTCAATTGTTTTTTGTTTCCTCCATTGGATGATCTATACGTATATGATAAGCTATGTGAGTAATGGTGTTTGTTAGGACGTTATGGCTCCGTTCGGCTTGCTGAAACTTGGCTTGAATTGTTGTGAGAGAAAAACACTGTTTCGGTTGAAAAAAAATAAGCTAAATAGTGCAGATTATAAGGTAAGTCGAACGGGGCGATATGTGTGTTGCTCAGACCTGGTCACAGCTTTGATATGAAAGTGCTGCGTTTTTATCCCTCTGCGTTTTACATCCAAAACTCTCGGTTGCGAAGGGGTAATAGCTTCGCCAAAGGAAAACAACAAAGGTCATCATCACTTCGGCTGAATGTGAATATTTGCATCAAATAATTAATCACTTCCATGTTATATGGTTATACTACTGGTGTAATCTTTTTCGCGAATGCACTAACGTTGTAATCATGGGTCAAACGCACCATAAAACTGTCCAAAATATGCACGCGTCCTACACCGCCCCTAGGTATCTGTATCTCAAATCATAGTTTGTATCCCACATGCACATGGTATAAGTGGGAATTCTGGCATGGCTCAGGAATATCAGCGCCGGTTCGAATTTATGTTCAGGTCTCAGTCTCCCAAGCACAAGTCGGCGACAAGCACTCGTCAACTATGCCCAGGAAGATTTTGATTTTTCCAGTGCAGCGGCAAAATGTTGTTTTGTCGTCCAATTGCTTATTCACTGCAGAAACGGACAAATGCACTGTCATTGGTACAAAATATATGCAAGATGAATAAATATATGTCCATCCAAATAAGCCTTTATACAGCATACTATACACCTTTCCGTCGAAAAAGTGGACTATTTTAAATTATGACTAAGTCAACTATTATAAAATTTGACTGCTTTTTCAAAAAAAAAAGTATTACCATTTATATGTCCAAACAAATTTATTATACAAATATATTTCATAATTAATGTATCCTCCTCAAATGATATCAGATCAGCTACATCCTCCCATACAAAATGTTTACTGCCTCCGTCCACAAAAAGGATGTACCTCTGGCCTCGTTTGAATCCTTAGAATTAAATTTATTTTAATAATTATAATTTAGACACATATTAATTAAGCTAATATGGTTGTATATGGATTATATTTGTATATTATTGTTGGCTATACGAGAGAGACACTTATGCGTTGCATTTCTACCGTAGTGGAGTGAGTTGAAGAGCGTGTTATAAATTACAAAGTAGAAACATAGAATGGTGATGTAAAGAATCTATGTCCATCTTCTATCTTATGAATTTGATATAGCTTTCTACGTGAACTTTGGAGAGTAGTGGAATGTCAAATTCTAAGCCAAATAGCTTAATTTATTAAGTAGATTTTAATTTCTCCAAATAAAAGAATCCAGACAACCCCTGAGGCTCACCGGCTTACAAAGAAAAGAAAGAAACAACTCTAATAAAAAAAAGAAATGAAGAATCAGCAGCGCCCGACGACCTAATACATGCAGCTGCGTACATGCGGAGAGGGGTGGTCGGCAGCCGACGCCCCACTGGTGGTCGGAGCCGATGATCTGCGTGCGCAGCGTGGCGGCGGTGTGGTGGCCGCGGGGATACTCCAGCTAGCTGCCAAGCACTTCCAAATCAGATCGTTTTTTTTAGCTTGAGAGACGCGGGGGAGGGTGTGGTGGGGATTTGGAGTTGGTCAGCTGGCGAATTGCACTATCGCAGAGAGAGAGAGAGGAAGGCCCCGTGATGGCGTTATCCCACGATGGGCACGTGGCCCACGGTCCGTCGCACTCCACCACTCCGGCACGGGAAGAACAACCTGGTGAGCTGGCCGGCGACAGGCACGCCACGTACGCACTCGATCGGCGACGGTGAGGGAGGGAGTGGCTTTTAAATTGCGCTGCTGAGTTGTTGCATTTTTTTCTTCTAAAAATAGGAAAAAGTGCTCGTCATCAAATTTGCCGACCGCGACGCAATGTAGGCCTGGTTTAGTTGGCGAAATTTTTTGAAAATATACTGTAGCACTTTCGTTGTTATTTGACAATTAGTGTCCAATCATAGTCTAATTAGGCTTAAAAGATTCGTCTCGTGAATTTCGTCTAAACTGTGTAATTAGTTTTATTTTTTATTTATATTTAATGCTTCATGCATATATCAAAGATTCGATGTGACGGAAAATCTTAAAAAAATTTGCAAAATTTTGAAAACTAAACACTACCCTAGTGCCGGACCGCGTCGAGATAGATAGGGGCGGCCGCAGCACGTACAGTATGTATGCGCCGTGCCGTGTCCGTGTGACGACTGACGAGCGATTATAGCCGACCAGTCCTTTGGTCATATACTCATGCATATTTTATTCTCGGCTGATGTGTAACGACTAACGACGACACTATAAGAACCATCCACCCGATCCGGCAGTTCAACGAGCTATAGCTAGCTAGGTACCATTTCGACGCGAGCACGCACACACGTACGCATCTTGCATTGCTCCGATCGAGACAATATACGTCGTCGGACTAGCTCATCGATCGAGTATGCCACCGACGAGGAGGGCGTCAGTGATGCTGACGATCGCGGTGGCGGTCGTGCTATTCTTGCAGTGCTGCAGCGAGGCCGTCGTTGCCGAGCGACCCGGGGGAAGGCAACCAGATGGGACTGGCAGGATCCCGGTTACCAACCATAAGTAGAGTACTAGCAGTACTAGCACGCAGCAGCTGGCTACCCAATATTATGTACTATCCATCACGCGCGTCCTCGCGCGCACCGACAAATCACCTGATTAAGGCTCTGCTCGTTAAGAGAAATTTGGAGGAATCTGAATAAATCTGAAGGAATTTGTGAGAGCGTGAACAGTAATTTTCAGCCATAAACAGTGAATTCCGGCTGATTTTTGCACCAGCCGGACGACGCCTAAGGCCACAAATTTATCTATGCATATACGATAAACAACAATAATAAGAAAAAAGCAAACAGTGCCAAAAGCGAAAGAATGACTGCACAAATTGGAGTGGAAATAGGCAGACTGCCAGAAAAAAAGCAGAGCAAGGCTGAACCAATAACTGCAACAGTGTGCATAACATTGACCGAACAACTTAATCCTACGTCACATATTGCACGTAGTAGAGCAATGGAGCAAGTTGGAAGATGGTTGTACCTAGGCAGAACTGGGCTCTTGGCACATATCCTGGCCTCTGTAATTGACTGGATGACTGTACCAAAGGCTGTGAGGGGGAAAAACAACTATTCAATGACAACAAGCATGAACCAGAAGTATCAAAGTAGCGAGACGTGGAACTTACCATTGTAATAGCAACGCGGTTTCTGCTGACACTGCTCTATGCAGATCAGGCAAGAAGCTCCAACACTAGACATGTAATGAACTTTTTATCCTCGCTTAACCAAAAAACCTTGTATTCACAACAGTAAATTAGGAGATGCAGATGAACTGATTTCTCATTTGTCAGAAAGATAAAGCAACGAATTTCAAACTTGGAGTGACCCAAATACGACAGAGGATGACAATGCGCGCGCAGACAGTACGTATCTAAGTTTGGGACTAAATTGTTGTAACACCCTGGTGTTACATTGTAATGTTTTGCTGAAACGTTTCGTAAGCATCTGGATTTTTGTGCAGATGTGTTTGACATGAGGTGTAAATCGATGTCCGGCACTTGTAACGTTCGTACGAAACATGAGTCCGTGGGTATGTTTCATGTATTACTGTGTAATCGCAGTGTTCTGGGATCTAAAAGGGCTAAAAGAACGTGTAGCTAACGGCGATAAAAAAAAACTAGGTGGTCGGACAAGGTTAGCTGGCTAGTACCTCGAGTAGGCTGGGTTTGGATTCCGACGCGGGATCGGTTGTTTCAACGTCGTTTTCTTATGTTTCGGAAACGGCCGACGATACCACGTTTGGCAAACTCTGTGGAACGATTGGCTTAAGAAGTAGCGCGACGTAACGACTGCGATCGGTAGTTTGATGAACCGTCTTGTGCATCGAGCAGTTAGTTTAGCGATTGGAGTTTTTCATGCAAGGTTTCTCACTGCTTTAAAAAGCGTGCATGACACCTGGCTTAGGCCTGGGCGCGGTCACCACCTGCTGCTGGCGTGCCAGCAACCCCTGCCGCGCCCGGCTGCGCCCCTGCGACATGCACGCGCGTCCTGCGCGTCCTGGCCGCCTGCCCCGCTACTGCTCGCCTACGGCCACTGCCCCGCTGCTGCTCGCCTACCGCCATGTCTGGCTCGCCCTGCGCGCCGGCACTGGCCACGTTACCTTGTCACCGGGATGCGACGCGCACGTCTTGCCCTGCGCTGCCTTGGCCGGGAGCACGCCGGTCCCGCGCTGCACGTCGCCTGTCGCCACAGCAGTTCTGCGCCGTTGACATAGCCTTGGTTGTTTGTGCGCTGGACGGCTGTCTGCCCGCCGTCACCTCGCGTCGCACTCGCACGGTGGACCTTGTCGGATGCTGCCCGCTGCGTCGCCGTATCATGATTCGTCGTCTTGCTGCCGCACCTTGATGGCTGGCGCCTGGAGCCACGCCCTACTGCTTCCCCATGACCGTGCATGCCAGTAATTGCGTTGACGACCATCGTAGGTCCGAGCCATGCCGCGCCATGATCTCCCCTGTCTCCACTGTCTCCTTGCCGCCGTGATGATTTTCCCCAATTCGCCTTAACCGTAGCCGTAGACTCCAATTCGTCTTAGGCTCGGCTTCGTTAGGCATCTGGCCACGTCCCATCCCCACCTTACTGTGTGTGTCCTTGCACATGGCCGGAATTTCGTGATTCCGCGTCACTGGCTCCATAAGGCCGAGCCGACGCCCTCCAACGGCGAGTCAGCCCCGCAGTACACCTCATGGCGATTCAGTGCACCCATAGTCTCGCCATGACCTCCTGAGCACCCCGCGCACCTCAGTCCTAGCGTCGCAGCAGACCAGCCCCACCGCCACGGTAGCGCCCCCGTCGGTCGTCGCCGCACCGCCGCGAGCTCACGTGGCCAGCTTTGCTCAGACCGCCTCCAGCCTAACCGTCAACGCAAGGGTGTCGGTGAGTGCTCCCTGGTGCTCGCTAGCTCATGCGTTGGCCTCACCTTCGATGCTGGTCATGGGAACGCGCTCGCTCTTGCAGGTCAGGAGCCGCCGCCGGGGAGGGAGGTTGTGCCTGCATCTCTGCTAGTCGTGTCGCCTCCTGTAGCTTCTACGCGCTGCCCAGGTACCTATCGGCTCCTTAGGTAGGCTGTCGGGGTTCAGGTGAGACCGGAGTGGTCGCCCGGTGCCGTGCCGTCGCGCCGGTGCGCGCCCTGGGGGGGGCCAGGGACCTCCTCGCGGTGAAGAAGAGGAAGTGGGAGGGTGCTGGTGTAAAACGGTAGAGTATAGGAACAGTACCGTAGAGCTTGTAGTAAATGCTGAGTTCGTCGGGGGTGTTCGTGCAATTTTTACCGCGCGCGCAGGCTTTTCCCTTCGCGGGCCGTTGGCCATCTGGGCCGCGCCTCCGCGTGGGCCGCGCGCCTGGCGGCTGTCGCGCGCGGGCGGGTGGGCGAGTTGGGCCGGGCCGCGCGTCGTGGGCCGGCCAAGGAGGTTTCAGTTTCTCTATTTCATGGCATTAGAAATTGTTTATCTATTTAGGTTATGAGCTGAACTTAAATAATTAGTAGTAAATTGCATGGTTGTCCAAAAATAGCGAAACAAAGTTCGTTAGGTTCACAAAAATGTCGCCTACCTGGTAGTGCAGTTGGTTTCCCATTAGTGGTTAGGATGGTAGGCTCATAAGCTTGATGTAAAAGGCTTAGCGGTATATCGATTTTTAATTGCAAGATTTGTTGTGGTAAACCGACGATAGCTTTAGCTTTGAAATCGTTACCGTAGGTTCCTTAGGCATTTATATCCTTGCTGTAAAAATGGTAATCGTCGAACGAGTCGTTTAATGACGTAGTTAGTATCCTTGCTTTATCGTAAACTGGCATTAGGGATATGAATATCCGTGGTCATCGTAAGAATGTAGGACACGTTCCTACTTGTTAGTAGTACTGGTATGTAACTTAGACTTTAGTGGGTAGACCTCGCTTAGTAATGTAATAGAGGTACTTTTGCATGGAGAATTTCTGTTGCCATGGTGTAACCTTTGCATCGTCTTTTCATGTAGATCACGAACAGGTAGACTTCGTACCCGTCGGTGATCCGGAGTATGACGAGGTGATCGAGGAGTACGAGGAGGAGCTTTTCACACAGGAAGGAGACCAGGAGCCTGTTGGTACTGACTTTGCTGACTCGGCACCTGCCCAAGGCAAGCCCCGGTGCATAACCCCTATTTTTAAAATAATCTGAATATATTTATATGATATGCATTTACGTACAGGCATTTTATGGAAGCTACATGCATAAATATATCCACCATGAGTCCTACTAGTATAGGTCGAGTAGCTGCTATGCTCAGGATGTCGGTAGCGTGAGTAACCTGTCGTTACTCACAAATAGGTGTTTAAACTATGATATCACGATGAAATAATGGAAAGGAAAAATGGTGACCGGACAGGGATGTGGATTTGGTGCTGGTGGGTGTGAGGGGTTGTGTCCTGCGGCCAACAGGGCATAGCCCGGTTACACTTTTTCCCTGTCTGTGTCGATTAAGGACCGGTCGTTGCATATGACTCTAGGCAAGTCACAGATTATTGTCCCGAGCACATACTTGGGTATGGGCGCAGGGAAGGCTTGCTGCTCTCTTGTCGCGGATCCGGCTCTTTCCGGACCGACTGATGGGAAGAGGAGGTGGTGGAGGTCCTTGCGCCGCACTGAGTCCGGGATTCAGAGGCGGGGGCTTGGAGTCCAAGTTTGGACGGGGACCTGGACACCCGGGACAGGAGAGTGGTGGGTTAGTCCTGCTTGTGCCTTGGGTACAAGCGGGGCGTGTGTCTTCGGGGCACCCAGCTGGGCACATTGATTCGCGAATCGCCGGGTTACCCGGTACGGCTTGTCTGCGGTTTAGCACCGTAGTAAGAACTGAAAGTTGAAAGGAGAAGAAATGGAATGGATTGCTCAACTCTTGCTTGAAAGTAGAACATGTGCTTATATAGATTGACTAGATGAAAGCTTAATACGGCTGATGATAATAATGTATCAATAAGGACTCACTATTAGTATTGCTTTTTGCTAAAAGAGAACCAGCAAACCATAAAGCCTAGCATATTCCTTGGAGTCGGGAAAGTATTCCCACTATCGGATAAGTCTTGCGAGTACATTGTGTACTCAGGGTTTATTTACCCCTGTTGCAGGTGACGCTTGAGGAGTTCCTTGTGTGGAGGATCCATCTGGTGGGCTCAGACGGAATCCTCGTTATCTTATCGCTAGATGTTACCTTTTTAATATTCCGCTGTTTATTATTCTGAACTCTGTATTTGGTATTGTAATAATGAACTTTTCAGAAACTCTAATGTATGAGATGGACTGGTGTTGTAACTCGTTTTCATTATTGGATCCTTGGGGAAAAATGTGGATCTTTCGGGCTCTCCCTCGGGGTGTGCCCGACGGATACCGCTCGCGGTAGCGGCTTTCGGGGTGCTTAGTGTCTGGTGGAAGACGAGCGCCTCCGTAAGTACGCTATTCCAGGTGGTTCTGCCACAGATGGTACCAGAGCCAATAATGGTCACGAGTTCCTCACTCTTTTACAAACTAAAAGTTTGACCAACAAAAGTTTTGCGAAAAGTAGGATGCGATTAAGTTAAGTTATATAAGTATAAGCCCTAGCTATATGGTGTACCTAGGATAGCGGCACTGGTTTTACCTAATCAGTTTTCTGCAGGTACACTGACTTACGTTGCGTAAGAAATCGCTTAGTAGACGGGAAGTGAGTGTGCGATGTGCCGAACATGTTACGAACGCCGCTATATTCCGGCTTGAGTGAACGTGTAGGTCGAAGCATGCATCATATAATAGCATCTTACTTGCACTAGGAATTCCCCTTCACGTATAATGGAAGTAGTAAATGGGTAGGACTAACTTAATGAATCCTTTAATAAAATGTGCTGTCCTCTCTCTAATCCCAAGATTCTAATCGGAAGGGTGTCCTAATGGATGGTTCGTCTCTCTTACAGATGAATCTGAGGTCCGGACGTGGGAGCACCAGTTCGGGAGCGGCCAACGAGGGCCATGGTGACAGTGCTCGGGCCGTTGAGCGTGACGACGTGGGAGCTCGGGAAGTTCCACCTTTAGTTCCTCATCCTGTCCCGCCGCCACCACCGCCTCCGCCGCTGTCCGCCGCGGAGGTCATGGTGGAGTTGTTGGCTGCTCGTCGTGAGTCAGCTGCTGCTCGATAGGAAACTGCTCGTGCCTTGGAGATTATGGCACAGGCCGTCGCGGGTCTCGCCCGTGGAGGCCCCGGAGGCAACGGTGGGAATGGGGGTGGTGCTCGCCGTCCTGAGGGGCAGTCCTCTTATCAGGACTTCCTCAAGACTCACCCGCCCACGTTCACGCCGTCGGATGATCCGTTGGAGGCGGAGCACTGGCTTCGCACGCTGGAGCAGAAGTTTCGGCTGCTCGGAGTGGCCAACGAGCTGAAGGTGCACTTTGCGTCCCAGCAGCTTTTGGGGTCCGCAGGTGCCTGGTGGGAGACTTTCCTGGCCGCGGAGCTGCCGGGTCATCCGGCAACGTGGCAGGAGTTCTCCACCGCCTTCCGCGAGTTCTTCATACCTGCTGGCGTTATCCACCAGAAGGTGACCGAGTTCATGGAGTTGCGTCAGGGGAGCAGGACGGTAATGGAGTATGTGAATCAGTTCAACCACTTGGCTCAGTATGCTGGTAGTCAGGTGGACACGGATGACAAGAAGAAGGATCGCTTCTTTCGTGGGCTCACTCCCGTTCTTCAGGAGAAACTGTACCTGGGAAACTATCAGACCTTTGGGGCTCTGATGAACGCCGCCATTGCTCTTGAGGGTTTTCAGCGGGCATCTCAGGCGGATTGGAAGCGGAGGAGGGTGGCAGCTGGATCCTCCAGCCACCCTCATACTCAGAAGGTGCAAATTGTGAGGCGGGGGTCCTATCAACCATCCGGCGGGCCTCCGTCCCGGTCACCCCAGCAGACCTCACAGACTTCCGCTACTCAGTACAAGGCACCTCAGCAGCAGGTGCAGTCCCAGCAGACTCAGGGACAGCAGGTCCCACCTCGTCAAGGATTCGGAAACAAGCCTGGCGCTTGTTTCAAGTGTGGCAAGGAGGGCCACTATGCCAGGGAGTGTCCTCAGCAGCAGATAGCTCAGCCGTCTCAGCCGTCTGCAAATTCCAGGCTGGTTAAGAGGACTTTCATCAAGAGGAAGGTGCCCAGCAGGTCCGGTCAGGTGCACTTCACGGATGCTCAGCAGGTTGTGCATCAGGAGACAGTTATGGCTGGTATGTTTACCATCGAATCCCATCCAGCTTTGGTGTTGTTTGATTCTGGTGCATCGCATTCCTTTATGAGCATGGGGTTTGTAGAGCGGCACAATTTATCACTTGTGGCTATACCGTATGCCTATAAGATCCGTACTGCGGGTTCTCAGATGTTTATCAATACCCGTACGGATACAGTAAGTTTGGTATTAGCCACCCACACGTACCGTCTACAGTTCATGATAATGCCTGGGCAAGGCATTGATGTTATTCTTGGGATGAACTGGTTGCGGGTGTATGGGGTAGTATTGGATATGAAGAGAAGAAGTGTAGAGTTACGGCTTCCGTCTTCTGAGGATAGGATGACTCTCATCATACCCTCAGAACCGGTCTTACCTGTTGCTGCCCATGCTGAAGCCGTTCCTGATCTTACCTCCATTCCAGTAGTGTGTGAGTTCCCAGATGTTTTCCCGGCGGATCTTCCTGGATTGCCACCAGACCGTGAGGTAGAGTTCTCCATTGAGCTTGAGCCTGGTACAGCTCCTATCTCCAGACGTCCGTACCGTATGGCCCCAAGAGAACTAGCAGAAATGAAGAAGCAACTGGAGGAGTTGATGGACAAGGGTTTCATCCGCCCAAGTTCTTCCCCATGGGGTTGCCCAGCGATTTTCGTGAAGAAAAAGGATGGTACACTGCGGATGTGTGTGGACTACCGCCCCCTTAATGCGGTAACAGTCAAGAACAAGTATCCCTTGCCCCGCATTGATACTTTGTTTGATCAGTTAGCTGGTGCCAAGGTGTTCTCAAAGATAGACCTCCGGTCAGGCTACCATCAGATCAAGATCAGGCCACAGGATATCCCAAGGACAGCTTTCTCTACTAGGTATGGACTTTATGAATACCTAGTGATGTCTTTCGGCCTCACCAATGCCCCGGCCTTCTTCATGTACCTGATGAACTCAGTTTTTATGCCGGAGCTAGATAAGTTTGTGGTAGTTTTCATTGATGACATCTTAATCTATTCCAAGGATGAGGAAGAGCATGCCCGTCACCTCCGGATAATCCTGACTCGGCTAAGGGAGCACCAGCTATATGCTAAATTCAGCAAGTGCGAGTTTTGGCTCGATCGAGTGCAGTTTTTGGGACATGTGTTGTCACCTGAGGGCGTTTCTGTGGATCCCAACAAGGTGCAAGATGTAGTAGATTGGGAGTCTCCAAGGTCTGTGCACCAGATCCGTCAGTTCCTTGGGCTAGCTGGATACTATCGACGTTTCATCCCTGATTTCTCCAAGATAGCCCAGCCCATGACTAAGCTGCTCCAGAAAGAAGCTAAGTTTGTTTGGAGTCCAGCTTGTGAAGAAGCTTTTCAGTCCCTGAAGACTTTTCTGACCACTGCTCCTGTGTTGGCTCAACCTGATATTGAGAGGCCCTTTGATGTTTACTGTGATGCCTCGAAGACGGGATTGGGGTGTGTGCTTATGCAAGAAGGGCGTGTGATAGCTTATGCTTCTCGCCAACTGAAGAAGCACGAGGTGAACTACCCTACCCATGATTTAGAGCTAGCTGCCGTAGTTCACTCTCTGAAGATTTGGAGGCATTATTTGTTGGACAACAAAGTGCATATCTTCACGGACCACAAGAGCCTTAAGTATATTTTCACTCAGTCTGAGCTGAACATGAGACAAAGGAGATGGTTAGAGTTGATTAAGGATTATGATTTGGAAGTCCACTATCATCCAGGAAAAGCCAATGTGGTGGCTGATGCTTTGAGTCGTAAGTCGCATCAGGTTGAGGAAATACCCTTGTCACTCCACCACACTGAGGTGCTAGCTCAGATTGCATTAACCTCAGAATTGCTAGAGCAAATTATTCAGGAACAGAAGGGAGATCACGAAGAGATTCCTCACATCAAGAAGTTGCTAGCAGAAGGGCGTGGACCTCATTTTAGCATTGATAAGCAAGGAGTCGTGAGATACAAGAACAGACTGGTGGTTCCGTCTAGTGAGGAGCTGAAAGGAAAGATTCTAAAAGAAGCCCATCATTCCAAACTGTCTATCCACCCTGGTAGCAACAAGATGTACCATGATCTAAGACAACTATACTGGTGGTCTTACATGAAACAAGATATCACCCAGTTCGTTGCAGAGTGTGACACTTGTGGTAGAATCAAGGCAGATCATATGCGTACTCCTGGATATCTACAGCCCTTGCCCATTCCTGTTTGGAAATGGGAGGATATTTCCCTAGATTTCATTGCGGGTTTACCCCGCACCTCCTCTGGTTTTGATTCTATTTGGGTCATCGTGGACCGTCTCACCAAGTCTGCCCACTTCCTTCCGGTGGACACTAGATACAATGCAAAGAAGTATGCGGAGTTATACTTTGATCGTATTGTGACCCTACATGGAGTTCCTCGAGGGTCAGTTTTCGTCTCTCGTTTCTGGGAGAAACTCCAGGAGTGTTTGGGAACTCGCCTTCTCAGGAGCTCGGCATACCACCCACAGACAGACGGCCAAACGGAGAGGGTGAACCAGGTGCTCGAGGACATGCTGCGGGCTTGTACCATCTCTTTTCCTGAGAAGTGGGATCAGTGTTTGAAGCTGGCCGAATTTTCTTATAACAACAGCTATCAGGAAAGTATCCGTATGGCACCATTTGAAGCTTTATATGGACAGAAGTGTCAAACACCACTAAATTGGGTTGAAGTGGGAGACCGTGGGTACTTCAGGCCTGATTTCATCAAGGAGGCTCGAGAGAAAGTAAATATAATTCGTGAACACTTGAAGTCAGCTCAGAGTCGACAGAAGGCTTACGCAGACAAGCGAAGAAGACCTTTGGAATTTGCAGCTGGAGATTTTGTGTATCTCAAGGTATCTCCTATGAGAGGGGTACATCGGTTTGGTGTCCATGGCAAGTTAGCCCCTCGGTATGTGGGTCCATACAAGGTGTTGCAGCAGTGTGGTCCCGTTGCTTATCGTCTCCAACTTCCTGAAGTTCTCTCGGCGGTTCACAATGTATTTCATGTCTCCCAACTAAAGAAATGCCTACGAGTTCCGGAAGAATCTGTGGAAATAGAAGGACTTCCGCTCCAACCTGATCTGTCCTACGTGGAACATCCTATAAAAATCTTGGATGAGAAAGAGAGAGTGACTAGGAACAGGGTGATAAAGTTTTACAAGGTACAATGGCAAAACCATTCAGAGGACGAAGCCACCTGGGAGCAAGAGGACTACTTAACAAAGCATTACCCCCATCTCCTCTCTGGGTCGGATAGCTAGTTTTGCGCCAAATGTACTCCCTACCTCTTTCTCACACTAGGCACATGAAATCTCGGGTCGAGATTTTGTTTTAGGGGGGTAGATTTGTAACACCCTGGTGTTACATTGTAATGTTTTGCTGAAACGTTTCGTAAGCATCTGGATTTTTGTGCAGATGTGTTTGACATGAGGTGTAAATCGATGTCCGGCACTTGTAACGTTCGTACGAAACATGAGTCCGTGGGTATGTTTCATGTATTACTGTGTAATCGCAGTGTTCTGGGATCTAAAAGGGCTAAAAGAACGTGTAGCTAACGGCGATAAAAAAAAACTAGGTGGTCGGACAAGGTTAGCTGGCTAGTACCTCGAGTAGGCTGGGTTTGGATTCCGACGCGGGATCGGTTGTTTCAACGTCGTTTTCTTATGTTTCGGAAACGGCCGACGATACCATGTTTGGCAAACTCTGTGGAACGATTGGCTTAAGAAGTAGCGCGACGTAACGACTGCGATCGGTAGTTTGATGAACCGTCTTGTGCATCGAGCAGTTAGTTTAGCGATTGGAGTTTTTCATGCAAGGTTTCTCACTGCTTTAAAAAGCGTGCATGACACCTGGCTTAGGCCTGGGCGCGGTCACCACCCGCTGCTGGCGTGCCAGCAACCCCTGCCGCGCCCGGCTGCGCCCCTGCGACATGCACGCGCGTCCTGCGCGTCCTGGCCGCCTGCCCCGCTACTGCTCGCCTACGGCCACTGCCCCGCTGCTGCTCGCCTACCGCCATGTCTGGCTCGCCCTGCGCGCCGGCACTGGCCACGTTACCTTGTCACCGGGACGCGACGCGCACGTCTTGCCCTGCGCTGCCTTGGCCGGGAGCACGCCGGTCCCGCGCTGCACGTCGCCTGTCGCCACAGCAGTTCTGCGCCGTTGACATAGCCTTGGTTGTTTGTGCGCTGGACGGCTGTCTGCCCGCCGTCACCTCGCGTCGCACTCGCACGGTGGACCTTGTCGGATGCTGCCCGCTGCGTCGCCGTATCATGATTCGTCGTCTTGCTGCCGCACCTTGATGGCTGGCGCCTGGAGCCACGCCCTACTGCTTCCCCATGACCGTGCATGCCAGTAATTGCGTTGACGACCATCGTAGGTCCGAGCCATGCCGCGCCATGATCTCCCCTGTCTCCACTGTCTCCTTGCCGCCGTGATGATTTTCCCCAATTCGCCTTAACCGTAGCCGTAGACTCCAATTCGTCTTAGGCTCGGCTTCGTTAGGCATCTGGCCACGTCCCATCCCCACCTTACTGTGTGTGTCCTTGCACATGGCTGGAATTTCGTGATTCCGCGTCACTGGCTCCATAAGGCCGAGCCGACGCCCTCCAACAGCGAGTCAGCCCCGCAGTACACCTCATGGCGATTCAGTGCACCCATAGTCTCGCCATGACCTCCTGAGCACCCCGCGCACCTCAGTCCTAGCGTCGCAGCAGACCAGCCCCACCGCCACGGTAGCGCCCCCGTCGGTCGTCGCTGCACCGCCGCGAGCTCACGTGGCCAGCTTTGCTCAGACCGCCTCCAGCCTAACCGTCAACACAAGGGTGTCGGTGAGTGCTCCCTGGTGCTCGCTAGCTCATGCGTTGGCCTCACCTTCGATGCTGGTCATGGGAACGCGCTCGCTCTTGCAGGTCAGGAGCCGCCGCCGGGGAGGGAGGTTGTGCCTGCATCTCTGCTAGTCGTGTCGCCTCCTGTAGCTTCTACGCGCTGCCCAGGTACCTATCGGCTCCTTAGGTAGGCTGTCGGGGTTCAGGTGAGGCCGGAGTGGTCGCCCGGTGCCGTGCCGTCGCGCCGGTGCGCGCCCTGGAGGGGGGCCAGGGACCTCCTCGCGGTGAAGAAGAGGAAGTGGGAGGGTGCTGGTGTAAAACGGTAGAGTATAGGAACAGTACCGTAGAGCTTGTAGTAAATGCTGAGTTCGTCGGGGGTGTTCGTGCAATTTTTACCGCGCGCGCAGGCTTTTCCCTTCGCGGGCCGTTGGCCATCTGGGCCGCGCCTCCGCGTGGGCCGCGCGCCTGGCGGCTGTCGCGCGCGGGCGGGTGGGCGAGTTGGGCCGGGCCGCGCGTCGTGGGCCGGCCAAGGAGGTTTCAGTTTCTCTATTTCATGGCATTAGAAATTGTTTATCTATTTAGGTTATGAGCTGAACTTAAATAATTAGTAGTAAATTGCATGGTTGTCCAAAAATAGCGAAACAAAGTTCGTTAGGTTCACAAAAATGTCACCTACCTGGTAGTGCAGTTGGTTTCCCATTAGTGGTTAGGATGGTAGGCTCATAAGCTTGATGTAAAAGGCTTAGCGGTATATCGATTTTTAATTGCAAGATTTGTTGTGGTAAACCGACGATAGCTTTAGCTTTGAAATCGTTACCGTAGGTTCCTTAGGCATTTATATCCTTGCTGTAAAAATGGTAATCGTCGAACGAGTCGTTTAATGACGTAGTTAGTATCCTTGCTTTATCGTAAACTGGCATTAGGGATATGAATATCCGTGGTCATCGTAAGAATGTAGGACACGTTCCTACTTGTTAGTAGTACTGGTATGTAACTTAGACTTTAGTGGGTAGACCTCGCTTAGTAATGTAATAGAGGTACTTTTGCATGGAGAATTTCTGTTGCCATGGTGTAACCTTTGCATCGTCTTTTCATGTAGATCACGAACAGGTAGACTTCGTACCCGTCGGTGATCCGGAGTATGACGAGGTGATCGAGGAGTACGAGGAGGAGCTTTTCACACAGGAAGGAGACCAGGAGCCTGTTGGTACTGACTTTGCTGACTCGGCACCTGCCCAAGGCAAGCCCCGGTGCATAACCCCTATTTTTAAAATAATCTGAATATATTTATATGATATGCATTTACGTACAGGCATTTTATGGAAGCTACATGCATAAATATATCCACCATGAGTCCTACTAGTATAGGTCGAGTAGCTGCTATGCTCAGGATGTCGGTAGCGTGAGTAACCTGTCGTTACTCACAAATAGGTGTTTAAACTATGATATCACGATGAAATAATGGAAAGGAAAAATGGTGACCGGACAGGGATGTGGATTTGGTGCTGGTGGGTGTGAGGGGTTGTGTCCTGCGGCCAACAGGGCATAGCCCGGTTACACTTTTTCCCTGTCTGTGTCGATTAAGGACCGGTCGTTGCATATGACTCTAGGCAAGTCACAGATTATTGTCCCGAGCACATACTTGGGTATGGGCGCAGGGAAGGCTTGCTGCTCTCTTGTCGCGGATCCGGCTCTTTCCGGACCGACTGATGGGAAGAGGAGGTGGTGGAGGTCCTTGCGCCGCACTGAGTCCGGGATTCAGAGGCGGGGGCTTGGAGTCCAAGTTTGGACGGGGACCTGGACACCCGGGACAGGAGAGTGGTGGGTTAGTCCTGCTTGTGCCTTGGGTACAAGCGGGGCGTGTGTCTTCGGGGCACCCAGCTGGGCACATTGATTCGCGAATCGCCGGGTTACCCGGTACGGCTTGTCTGCGGTTTAGCACCGTAGTAAGAACTGAAAGTTGAAAGGAGAAGAAATGGAATGGATTGCTCAACTCTTGCTTGAAAGTAGAACAGGTGCTTATATAGATTGACTAGATGAAAGCTTAATACGGCTGATGATAATAATGTATCAATAAGGACTCACTATTAGTATTGCTTTTTGCTAAAAGAGAACCAGCAAACCATAAAGCCTAGCATATTCCTTGGAGTCGGGAAAGTATTCCCACTATCGAATAAGTCTTGCGAGTACATTGTGTACTCAGGGTTTATTTACCCCTGTTGCAGGTGACGCTTGAGGAGTTCCTTGTGTGGAGGATCCATCTGGTGGGCTCAGACGGAATCCTCGTTATCTTATCGCTAGATGTTACCTTTTTAATATTCCGCTGTTTATTATTCTGAACTCTGTATTTGGTATTGTAATAATGAACTTTTCAGAAACTCTAATGTATGAGATGGACTGGTGTTGTAACTCGTTTTCATTATTGGATCCTTGGGGAAAAATGTGGATCTTTCGGGCTCTCCCTCGGGGTGTGCCCGACGGATACCGCTCGCGGTAGCGGCTTTCGGGGTGCTTAGTGTCTGGTGGAAGACGAGCGCCTCCGTAAGTACGCTATTCCGGGTGGTTCTGCCACAATTGTGCATTAACTGTAGAAAGTTTAATAGGAAAAACAACAAAAGAAGTATGAATATGCCATTTTCCTTGTTATTTGTCATGTCTTTAAAACTATAGAATCAGATTTTCATGCTTTCAAATAATTTACCTGCAGATATTTCAGATATGTAGTATGTCACCTGCACATGATCTACAACATCGAAGTATTTTACTCTTCTACTAAACCTTGCATTTACAAAAGGAAAACATGGTAGAAGAACATAGCAAAATATGGAACAAAATACAAATGAAATTCAAATCTCTGAGTGAAGGCATTTAGATAGGTAGATAACGATATGGAAACATCACTAAAAGGTAAAACTCCCAAAGTCACAGAACGATGAAGTCTCAAACAATGTGCATAGTTCATCACTACCCTTTTCATGTAGAGAAACCTAACTATTCTTGAGCCTAGAGGAGTGGAGGAGTGCCCATCAATCAGGCCCTTACACCTAACCTTAACAAACCGAATAGAAGGGACTTTGTCCCCATTGTGCAGCCATCCATCCTGCAACTTCTTATAAGCTTCCTTGATCTTGTCTTGCTTCTCACACAACACATGCGCAGCTGCAGAGGGAGGAGCACCAATCAGCCTTTGTTTACTTGGAACCAAAACACATAGTAGCCGCTATCTGACAAACGTTCAAGTACAATTAGGTTTATGGAAATCAGGCGTCACCTATTCGTTATTCCACACTTAAAATTGTCACTCTCTTCTCCATTTTGATTATTCAATTGGTATCAAACACCAATGTTTTTCCTTCTTAACCAATCAGTTCATGCCACCTAATATTCTAAAACTGCTTATAATGCAACTTTCTACAATTGCTTGCTGGAAGAGTTAGTTCATAATCAAATCAAACCAACACAATAAAAACAAAAGTTAAGTAGCAGACTGAATAAACTCGCTATACAATGGCTAAGGAGACGTCTTTATATCTCTATTAGTCCATTGCATCGGTTCAGTCATTTTCTCAAGCAGGTAGCAGGTGGCAAGCAGGCATACGCGGATGGGTAGGAAACTGGTGCGTGCTAAGAGGCCGACCCAACAATCCAGCACAACGTCGATGGTGTGCATACTGGCAGACACCTCAGATCTAGATGATGCAAACCTACTGGCAAAAAGAAAAGTCAGTGCTATCAGCATATAAAAGAACAGATAACGACACTGGCAACCAATAAAAATGAAAGAACAAAAAAGAAACGTACCAATTCCTCCAAAGTTTGAGCGACCGTGGTGAAGCAAAGCCCAGGATGCGAGGGGAGGATGTGACGCCGACGAGAGGAAGAAAAGAAGCGGCGATGACATACAAGCGGGTCCAGCTTGAGCGCATTGCCATGGCCTAGCCCGACTCGACTGACCAGTGTGTGCCCACCCTGCAGCTCGGCCGCAGGGCACAGGCGGCTCTTCACCCAAGACGGCGACCACAAGTGCGGGAGGACTGATCCGATCATGGAGGCCCCCAAAGCTTCACGCTTGGTGCTCTACACAGACTTAGGGGAACGACCGGATCCAGCCATGGAGGCCCCGGATCGACCCAGCAAAGAAGGCAACAAGCACAGATCGCACAGATCGATGCTGGGCACCGGCAAGGGAAAGAGAGGAGGAGCAAGGAGAGAGGCCACCATCACCTGCGTCTGCTCACGCCGGAGCCGCTGCATGCTGGGTGCGCCCTTGGGGCCCACCCGCGCCACCGCACAGCTGTGCCGAGGGGAGCACTCTGCCCGCTCTACCGTACCGTCGTGCCTGGGGACCGCACCCGCGCCGCCGCGCTAGTGGGCAGCCTCGCCTGGCCACCGCGCCTCCATGCTAGGGGGCCACCGGGCCGCTGCCTCACCTAGCCGCTGCGCTGGGGGCCTGCCCTAGCCGTCGTCGTGAGAGATGAAGGAGAGGGAAGAGGCGTGGATGTGGACGCGGACGCGAGAGGGAGCGGTGGTAGGATTGGGAAGACAGAATCGGAAGCCGGCGTATATATCTTATGGGCCTGCTCCGGAGCAGAAGCCGCACAACACCGAACACCAAGAGAAGGTAAGGGAAAGGTGTGGAAGCGAAGCCAGAGCGGCAGAAGCCGCTTCCGGCCAAATCTGCTCCAGACAACCATGGCCACACGATCTAAGATCCAATGGCTGTAAACGATTGGGGTGACGTGGATAGCTTGAGAGGCGGCCAAAGCAAACTGCCTTAATATATTAGAATATATATGTACCCTTAGTTATTACACTAGTCCTTCTGCTCTTCCTCCTCTGATCGATCGATCCATGTTCCTTTTATGTATTCATTCATTATATAAAATGGATTTTTGTTTGGAAGATGTTCTAGTACGTACACTTGTACATCAATACATGTTCAGCAGGCAAATGAAACTAGTAGTAGCTTGTTTACAACAAGGACAAAAAGGAGTGCTAAAAACCTTAGCAATATACATGCATTTCCATGATTCACTACTTGATCGATCGAGCTTTTGGAAGTGCCCCGAGTGATTTAAAATCACAAGCTGTATACTCATCCATCAAGTGACGTCACGTGCCGCCCTGAGATTCTCCCTAGATTTTGTGGTCCAAACCTGACAAACTTGTCGACCGTGATTTTTAGTCCAAAACCGCCAAACACAGCTGGAGTTGCGTATCCGCTACGCTTCCTCCACGATCTCGATGCGTGTCACCACTTGTCCTCGATCGCCCGATCACCAAGTCCTTGTGCTCTCGCTTGACTTGGTCAACTGCCGTCTTGACTTGGTCAACTATCGTCTTGACTTGGTCAACACCATCTACGCCATCTCCATCTGTACACTTGCTCGTCGATATCTCCAAGTATCAGGCACCCATGGTCCATCCTCTGTCCCTTGGTCACTCGGTCGAAGCCTCCATGTCCATCCTTCACCGATCCTAGTCTATCAATACGAACTCGCTTAACCTTTTTCATTGTCGTCGACCGTCTCAGTGCTCAACACATGCGCATCACAAAGAGAAGAAACATGTTGCACAACACCAACTCATGCAATGGTTAGTCTCACACACTAAACCAAAGCTCAATCACCTCTTGACAATTACTCATTACTCGTCACGTATGGGCACGTAAAACTAAAAACATCAGCGAGCTTTGCTTGATTACAATGAACAATATATTATATACTATATATAGTGGTGGTGTGGTCATGCTGTTGATGCAATGTGTGATCATACAAAAAGGCTTCATTGGATGATGATGTTCATATATATAGTGGATGGATATTAATTTAGACGATAATAAGATAATAATTATTATAGCAACGAACTAGTATCTGACATAGGTTGTCTTGAGTTGTGCATAAGATTAACTACCAGCAGGTGATAACATACGGAACGATTCAGATTTATTTCAGGCCTAGAAATTATTAAAAAAACTCATAAACATATGGTTGGATTATTAAATCATTATTATTTTGAAGAAAACTGTTGATCCAATTCTATTTACAAACATACTGAAGCATTAGCGAATTATACTGTCGGTGTTTTGGACTGGGGGGTCCTCAACCGACTAGTGAAAGTGTACTGCGTGCCCCTAATTCTGGATGGTGATGCAAAGAGACACAAGGTTTATACTGGTTCAGGCAATAGGTGCCCTACGTCCAGTCCGACGGGGCGATCTTGTATTCCTTGCACCGAGGTGCTTGTAGTAGGGGTTTACAAGCTGGACGAGAGAGGGAGCTAGCCCCAGGTCTCTACGTAGAGTGGCGTGAGTTGCTTGAGATGTTGATCTCTTGCAGTGAGGGAGCATGTGTGTTACAGAGCATTATGCGTTGCTTGCACCGGTGTCTCCTTGCCTAGAAGCGGCCCTGGTCACTCCCTTTTATAGTCGAAGGGAGGCATAGGGGCGGTACATGTATTTGCTATGTGGTGTTTTGTGAGCAGAGGTGGTATGTCCGAGCCCTACAGCTTGTCACTGTGGCAGCGTGGTTGGTGGAGCGGTCTTGTCCTCCGTGCACTGGAGCGACACGCCGGTCACACCTGATCCTGTGCGACGTGGGAGCTCCTGTGGTGGCAGGCGTGCCTTCTTCTGTTGGAGGTGTGCTGGTCACTGTATGTTTGACCGGCGCGGAGTGCCGAGGCCGGGTTGATGCGATGGCGCGGGTACGCTGATTCCGATGCTACAGGAGCTAGGCCCTGTGCACGACGTGGGAGCTCCTGTAGCCCTACGCAGGGCATGGCACGTACTGCAGGCGACATGTCAGTCCTAGAGCGCTGACAACGTAGAGAGCCGAGGCCCGATCGATGCAGAGGCTGGACCGTCATGGGGGGCTCGGCGGGCGTGAGTCCCGAGGCTATAGGAGCCCATAAGCGGGTAGCCGAGGCTCGGAGGGAGCAGTTGGCCTTGCACGTCGTTTCCGAGGCTACAGGGACCCGGACGTGACTTTCCATGCCTGAGCAGGGGTTAGGCAGCACAGCGTGGCACGGGCATCCATCGTGGGCACAGTGCCGAGCATAGCGGCCGATAACCCCCACCCCGTCCTATCTCGGATAGCATGGGGTCGATGTGACTCCCGTCTCGTCGGCCACTCCGCTGTATCGTGCTGTCGTTCGGCTGACGTCGCGGGAGTGGTTGGACGCGTTAGTTGGATGTGACATCTTCATCAGAGAAGTCGGTCAAGGCGGCGGTGACGGGGTTAATGCCGAGCCAGCCTCGAGCGAGTCGGTAACTGGGCGCTCGTCTGAGGTCTCATGGCGTGGGGCCTCGGGCGAATCGGAGAATCGGTACCTCGTCCGAGGCCTCGTGGCGCGGGGCCTCGGGCGAGTCGGAGAATCGATACCTCATCCGAGGCCTTGCAGTGTGGAGCCTCGGGCGAGTCAGAGAATCGGTACCTCATCTGAGGCCTTGCGGTACGGCTCTAGGCCGAGCCCGCTTCGGGTGAGCCCGGATATTTGTTCGAGGAGGGCCGGGCGGTCCAGCCGGGCCTCGGATGTGGCGGGTTTGCCTGCGGTTATTTTTTTTGTTTTGTTATTCACAAGGTCTAAGCCATTTTTCGGTTCTTGCTTAGGGTACCCCTTTTATGGTATCCGACAGTAGCCCCCGAGCCTCGGGGGGAGTGCGAGCACTCTCCCTAAGGTTTTTACAAGACTTGGCTTGCAGCAGCTCCCGTCGGGATTGTGTTTTGTGCTCGAGGCTTCGGTGGGTGCGCGCGAGCGCACCCACCGGGTGTAGCCCCCGAGGCCCTGGAGGAGTGGATTTATTCCTCCAGGGGCTTTTTCCATGTTTGAGTGAGGGGTTTTATCGCGTTCGCCGAGCCCCCGAGTGCGAGTTTGGGTCGCTAGGCCTCGGCTTGGTTGCAGGAAGAGCCCTCGAGCCTCTACTCGGAGCAAGAGGGCAATCAGGAGTTTTCCTATCTTTTTTGTGCAGCCCTCGCGCATCCTTTTCGTTCGGAAGGAGGGGGGAGTATGCCAGGCTACCCTCGGTGGGCGAGCAGCGACACCTCCGGTGAGCTGTTATCGGGTAAGTCCAAGTGGAGGCCCGTGCCCCATTCGATAGGGGTCGGCTAGTGGTCTAGAGACACACTCTAAAAGTACCAGAGGGCTTCTCTAGTGAGTCCAGGGCCGTTCAATTGGCCCCAGGGGCTCGGTGCCTCCCTACGGTGGGATCCCATTCAGAGACCTCCCTACCGGTCTCGGACACGACTTAGGGCATCCAAGTAATTGCTTGCTTAGGCCTCGGCCATGTACAGGCTCGCCCATAGTCATCCCTGACTCTGTTTGTCCTGGGGCGGCTATCAAAACCCTCGGGGGCCCAGCCTTCGAACCCCTGGACCGTAATGGGCTCGGTGCCCAGTTCCTTAGTTGTTTTATCACGTTTGCCAAGCCCCCAAGTGCGAGTTCGGGTCGCTGGGCCTTGGCTTGGTTGTAGGAAGAGCCCCCGAGCCTCTGCTCAGAGCAAGAGGGCGATCAGGAATTTCCCTATCTTTTTTGTGCGGCCCTCGCGCATCCTTTTCGTTTCGGAAGGAGGGGTGGAGTATGCTAGGCTACCCTCAGTGGGCGAGCAGTGACACCTCCGGTGAGCTGTTATCGGGTAAGTCCGAGTGGAGGCCCGTGCCCCATTCGATAGGGGTCGGCTAGCGGTCTAGAGACGCACTCCAAAAGTATCAAAGGGCTTCTCTAGTGGGTCCCAGGGCCATTTGATTGGCCTTGGGGGCTCGGTGCCTCCCTACAGTGGGATCCCATTCAGAGACCTCCCTGCCGGTCTTGGACACGACTTAGGGCATCCCAAGCAATTGCTCGCTTGGGCCTCGGCCATGTACGGGCTCGCCCATAGTCATCCCTAACTCTGTTTGTCCTAGGGCGGCTGTCGAAACCCTCAAGGGCCTAGCCTTTGAACCCCTAGACCGTAATGGGCTCGGTGCCCAGTTCCTTAGTCATTTTATCACGTTTGCCGATGAAAGCTCTAGTTTGGTTTTGGTGAATTGATGAAACCCTAAGTGCTAACCTAGTTCATCGAGTGATCATGAGATAGGTAGCACACTTCAAGTAGAGAAGCAAATGAAGATCATAACATGACAATGGTGATAGCATGGAGATGATCAAGGGCTTACACTTGAAGAGAAGAAAGAGAAAAACAAAAAGCTCAAGGCAAAGGTATAACTTGTAGGAGCTATTTTGTTTTGGTGATCAAGACACTTAGAGAGTGTGATCACATTTAGGTTTGATAGCCGTACTATTAAGAGGGGTGAAACTCGTATCGGAATGCGGTTATCAAAGTGCCACTAGATGCTCTAACTTATTGCATATGCATTTAGGATCTAGTGGAGTGCTAACACCCTTGATAATATTTGTGAAAATATGCTAACACATATGCATTTAGGATTCAGCGCTTTCGGGAAAATGAAATGCCTATTTTCTATTGCGCCGGATGCAAAATTCTTGGTGGTTGGCACACTTGAGCAAGGGTGAAGAAGTTAGAGTTGAAATGGAGTTGATCGAAGTGATGCTGGCGTCGGTCTACTGACCGGACGCTGGGTCACTCAGCGACCGGACGCTGAAAGGCTACGTTCGGTCGAGCTGTCAGACGGCACAGTGGGTAGGGTTGTGCACTGGACGCTGGTCTGCGTCCGGTCAAGGTGGACCGGACGCGTCCGGTCAAAAAAACATGCCTCGGGGAGCTTACTGGAAACGACCGGACGCTGGGGCTTCAGCGTCCGGTCAGTTTTGACCGGAGCGTCCGGTCAGCTTTGTAGCCGTTGGAATCTGATGAACAGCGTTTGAAGCTGGTGACGCGTGGCGTCCATCGGGCGACCGGACGCTGAGGGCGAGCGTCCGGTCAGTATGACCGGAGCGTCCGGTCAGAGCGCGTTTTGCCCAGTGAAGGGGTATAACGGCTCTATTTGATGGGGGCTCTATTTATAGCCCCATGGCCGGCTCAAGGGACAACTCTTGCACATTTTCATTGACATAGCAACCTTGTGAGCCTAGCCAAAGTACTCCCACTCATCTACATCATTGATTCATCATCATAGTGAGATTGGGAGTGATCCAAGTGCATTGCTTGAGTGATTGCATCTAGAGGCACTTAGGGGTCGGCTAGTGGTCTAGAGACACACTCTAAAAGTACCAGAGGGCTTCTCTAGTGGGTCCCAGGGCCGTTCAATTGGCCCCAGGGGCTCGGTGCCTCCCTATGGTGGGATCCCATTCAGAGACCTTCCTGCCGGTCTCGGACATAACTTAGGGCATCCTAAGCAATTGCTCGCTTGGGCCTCAGCCATGTACGGGCTCGCCCATAGTCATCCCTAACTCTGTTTGTCCTGGGGCGGCTGTCGAAACCCTCGGGGGCCCAGCCTTCGAACCCCTAGACCGTAATGGGCTCGGTGCCCAGTTTCTTAGTTGTTTTATCGCGTTTGCCGAGCCCCCGAGTGCGAGTTCAGGTCGCTGGGCCTCGGCTTGGTTACAGGAAGAGCCCCCGAGCCTCTGCTCAGAGCAAGAGGGCGATCAGGAGTTTCCCTGTCTTTTTTGTGCGGCCCTCACGCATCCTTTTTGTTTGGAAGGTGGGGTGGAGTATGCCAGGCTACCCTCGGTGGGCGAGCAGTGACACCTCCGGTGAGCTGTTATCGGGTAAGTCTGACTTGAGGCCCGTGCCCCATTCGATAGGGGTCGGCTAGCGGTCTAGAGAAACACTCCAAAAGTACCAGAGGGCTTCTCTAATGGGTCCCAGGGCCGTTCGATTGGCCTCGGGGGCTCGGTGCCTCCCTACGGTGGGATCCCATTCAGAGACCTCCCTGTCGGTCTCGGACACGACTTAGGGCATCCCAAGCAATTGCTTGCTTGGGCCTCGGCCATGTACGGGCTCGCCCATAGTCATCCCTGACTCTGTTTGTCCTGGGGCGGCTATCGAAACCCTCGGGGGCCCAGCCTTCGAACCCCTAGACCGTAATGGGCTCGGTGCCCAATTCCTTAATCGGAAAGGAATTGGGTGGGGGATATTCCCTTCCCATCGGCTAACGACGGCGGGTGCGCCCTTTGAGGCAGTTCCTCGGGGAGATGGAACGGCGCCTGCCGTCGCTACGGTTGGATGTGACACAACGTCTGTGGATGGGACGTTACTGTGTGCGCGCGGTTAATAAGAAAAGGGTGGACGCGTGGGCGGTTTGGTTGGATCCGGATTAACTACGCTAGATCTGAGGGAAACCTTCCCGGTTTCGTCGCCCACCCATTTTGCCCTCTCTCCTCCCTCATAAATATGTGACAAGCCATGCCCTGCCCCTCCTTACCTTTTCCGCCTGCGTTTGCCCTTTCTGCCCTTGAGCGGTTGCTGAGAATAGAGGAAGAGAGCGCCGGGGAGAAGAAGGGAGAAAGGGGGAGGAAAGGAGAGAGAGAGAGAGAGAGAGAAAGCGAGAGCATGCGTTACCGCCATAGTCACATTCTCCACCACACCTATGGCCGGCGGCGCTGTTGTCCTTCAGGCGGATCCTTAGGGTCCGTCCGACGTGTCCGCGACGACGCTGCTGTCGCTCGTCGACGACGGTCTCCTCCGCTCGGTCACCGACCCCAATAGACCGGAGTGGATTGCTCTAGAGGACGAGCCGGAGCCGAGGCCACGCGATGGCTACATCATGAGCTTTGTGGCCTTCCACGAGCTCGGCCTCGGCTTGTCGGCGGACCAGTTCATGCGGGCGCTCCCACATTACTACGGCGTGGAGCTTCACAACTTCAACCCCAACTCCATCGCGCAGGCAGCCATCTTTGTTGTCCGTACCGCCTACGAGGCCTTGGAGGTCGGGGGGTGAGTCGGGCAGCTCCCTCGGGAGCCGCTTGATCACATTGAGCGGCCGAGTCCATGAGCGGCTCCGGGGGGCACTGCATACGGGCGTCAAGCGCGCCCTAGCCATCGTCTCCTCGCACTATGCCGGCATCAACCTCGAGGCCGTTAGCGATGGTTACGTCATGGCTGAGGATGACGAGAAGGCCGAGGAGGAGGTCATGAAGCTGGTGGAGGCGGCTGAGGCCCCTGGCACGACACTGGCCAGTTTGTTCGAAGAGGAGGTGGTTCTTCCTATGCCAACCGCCGATGCTGGTGACCCTGAGTTTTGACCTGGGGCAAAGGGGCCATGTAAATAGATTAGGACTTACATCATTGTACCATAACGCTTGTGGTCGTCGAGGCCTTTTAAAGAACTTGCGTGTATATGCTTTTTAATCGTTTTTATTGTATTTCTGAGCCTCTGCCCTCTGTCTCGTCTTTGAACATATCTCTTGCAAAAAACTTCCTCGGAGCCTAAGCTGCCCTTTGGGCAAAAGGTGGTGAGGGAGTTGTCGTAGCCCAGAGGCATAGGCCGTCTCGTGGCTCGGCCGGCCTTTTGGCCCCGAGATAGACTTTCGGTCCTTAGGTTTTTTACAATCGATTTGTCAGAGTATGCGAGAGAGTTTGGCGTAGAATTTTTTTCAAAAAACGACTAAAGAATGGTGTCTGGGACTTAGAGAGGGTCCCCCCTTCTAGCCCCCGAGGGAGGCTCGGTTCTGTAGAGGCAAAGCTGAGTCTTGTTCGAGCCCCACGGTGGGCACCTCTACAGAGGTAGAGCCGAGTCTCCCTTATAGCGTTATCGTAACGCCGATACCCCATCGATGGGCTCGGGGGGTTTCTTGAAAAATTAGAACAACTAAAGAACGCTTCTTTATTGTATTTCGAGAAACAATGTATATAATGCTTGGGAATTTAAGGGTAGAAGTGACGTAGCTGTTCTATGTTCCAAGCGTTGGTGAGGATTTCGCCTTTCTTCTTGGCATCATCGTTGGGGAGCCCGAGCTTGGCGTAGTAACACCGGAGCATGGTGCACTCTTCGAGGGTGTGCTTCACCGGGCCCTAGTGGTAAGGGCAGGGCTTCTTAAGCATGTCGTTGAAGAGCCCAGGGCCTCTGGCGGGGTCTCGGGGATTCTTGCGATCTGCGGCCGCCACTAGATTGGCCTCGAGGACCTTTGGCTTCCCCTGGCGGCCCTTTTTCTTTTTCTTGGGGAGGTGGGGGGCCGAGGCCCCGGGGGCCTCGTCCCTCCGCTACCCCTTGGCGTCGTTGTCGGGGAAGATGGCCCCGACAGCCTCTTTGCCTAAGGCGAAGTTGGTGGCAATGTCGAGGAGCACGGCCGCCGTGGTCGGTACGTTCCGGCCTAACTCTCGGACCAGGTCTCGGTAGGAGGTGCTGGAGAGGAATGCCTAGACAATTTCTGAGTCGCCGACACCGGGCAACTCGGTGCATTGCTTAGAGAAGCATCGGATGAAGTCTCGGAGAGACTCGTCCGGCCTCTGGCGACAACTCTTGAGGTCCCAGGAGTTCCCGGGGGCGCACGTATGTGCCCTGGAAATTTCCGACGAAGACCTTTACCAAGTCACGCCAGTTGTTGATCTGCAAGGGAGGGAGGTGTTCGAGCTAGGCATGCGCCGAGTCTGATAGGAACAAGGGGAGGTTGCGGATGATGAGCAGGTCATCGTTCGCGCCGCCTAGCTAACAAGCCAGGCGGTAATCGGCCAGCCACAGCTCGGGGTTGGTCTCACCGCTGTACTTTGAGAGGTTGGTCGGTTGCCGAAACCGGGCCAGGAAGTGGGCTCCGCGGATGGCCTTGCTGAAGACTCGAGGGCCAGGTGGCCCAGGAGAAGGACTGCGGTCCTCCCCACTATCGTAGTGACCGCCTCAGTGCGGGTGGTAGCCTCGGGTGGGCCTATCGTTGTCGAGGTGCCGTCGCCTGCTGACCACATCGTGGTCGCTTTGTGCCTCGCATTGGTCGCTGAGGCGGTCGTGCACCGAGGGGGCCTTGTTGGCTTTCGGTGCGCGAGCAGGCTCGGGACGAACCGAGGCCTCTCTATCCTGCCGAGGCGGTGCCGCGGGTAGTTCTGAGGCGCCCCCCGTGCCATCGAGAGGCAGAACTTTCGGCCTGTTGTACCACGGTGGTCTCGAGGAGGTCTCGGAGCTCACCGTGGACCCGTCACCCCTCCGAGGTAGAGGGCTCGGGCATTGTCCGGAGTAGCATCGCTGCTGCTGCGACGTTCTAGCTTGCGCAATTGAAGATAGGGTGTTGCTCGCCCCCTTCGTCGTTGTGGATGCGGTGGTTGACGTCGCGAGCCCTCCGCCGAGCTGCTCCACCATCACCGTGACCCCGCTGCTCTTGCTCGAGAGTGTCTCGAAGCTACTGCAGAAGGAGTCGGTCTTGTTTGACCTTGGCCTAAAGCTCTCGGAGCTGCTCCAGGTTTAGGCGTCGAAGTTCCTCGGGGGCGGGGTTCTCGTTCCGCGCTGCCGGGGGCTTGACGCGTGGAGGCGTGGCGTCGCCTGCCCCCTCGTGGGGCGGGGAGCGATTGCCTGCCCCTTCATCCTTATCGCTCGCGCTCGGCACCCTGAGCTCGACGTTGAAGCACTCACGAGTGGGATCGTAAGTGTCTTCGTTATCGGAGTCGGAGTAGCCGAAGCAGTAGTCACTCGCAGCCATGAAGCGGCGCATGGCTTTAGGGTTGCGAAGCCCGAAGAAGTCCACTCTGGCCCACGCCTTGTCCTCCTCTGAGGAGTCAGCGTGGGTGTGGGTCAGGGTTGTGGTGATGAGGTCGAGGGCAAAACGTTGATGGCGTCCTAGGGGCTCTGCGTGAGCGGAAGCATAGGCGGCGGCGGCATTGCTCAACCCGAAGGGGTACGGGGATGGTGTCGTCGCCGGGCTCCGCTCTACCAGAGTCGACTCCTCAGGAGGTGGCGGGGCAGAGCTTGATGACAGGGCGTTGCTGCGCGCCACCGACGTCTTTCCCTTGCCCAGGCTTAAGCTAGACAGGTCCCTAGCCAGTGACTCTGTACCAACAGCCAGGTATGGGATACTGGCGGAGCACGGTGCGTCGCCCTGAGCTCGCGCGGTGTCGGGGTGGTCCCGCCCACGTTGTGCCTAGCGAGCGCGACGAGAGCGGTGGCCCGGGCGCCGCTTGTGCCTAGGCTGCTGGTGCGTGATGTCGTCGTCGGTCGATGGGGCTCTGGGTGGGAGGAGTACCATATCGTACTCATATCCTAGAGACATGAACTCTAGGCTCCCGAACCAGATCACCATGCCGAGACACAGTGGTCGCATGGGGTCTGCCATCCGGAACTTGTTGGGATGACTAAGCTGACACGCAGTATCTCCCCTACCTAGCGCGCCAACTGTCGGTGTTTTGGACTGGGGGTCCTCAACCGACTAGTGAAAGTGTACTGCGTGCCCCTAATTCCGGATGGTGATGCAAAGAGACACAAGGTTTATACTGGTTCAGACAATAGGTGCCCTACGTCCAATCCGAGGGAGCGATCTTGTATTCCTTGCACCGAGGTGCTTGTAGTAGGGGTTTACAAGCTGGGCGAGAGAGGGAGCTAGCCCCAGGTCTCTGCGTAGAGTGGCGTGGGTTGCTTGAGATGTTGATCTCTTGCAGTGAGGAAGCGTGTGTGTTACAGAGCGTTGTGCGTTGCTTGCACCGGTGTCTCCTTGCCTAGAAGCGGCCCTGGTCACTCCCTTTTATAGTCGAAGGGAGACATAGGGGCGGTACATGTATTTGCTATGTGGCATTTTGTGAGCAGAGGTGGTATGTCCGAGCCCTGCAGCTTGTCACTGTGGTGGCATGGTCGGTGGAGCGGTCTTGTCCTCTGTGCACTGGAGCAACGCGCCGGTCATGCCTGATCCTGTGCGACGTGGGAGCTCCTGTGGTGGCAGGCGCGCCTTCTTCTGTTGGAGGCGTGCTGGTCATTGTATGTTTGACCGACACGGAGTGCCGAGGCCGGGTTGATGCGATGGCGCGGGTACGCTGATTCCGATGCTACAGGAGCTAGGCCCTATGCACGACGTGGGAGCTCCTGCAGCCCTACGCATGGCATGGCGCGTACTGTGGGCGACGTGCCAGTCCCAGAGCGTTGACAACGTAGAGAGCCGAGGCCCGGTCGATACAGAGGCTGGACCGTCGTGGGGGGCTCGACGGGCATGAGTCCTGAGGCTACAGGAGCCCGAAAGCGGGTAGCCAAGGCTCGGAGGGAGCAGTTGGCCTTGCACGTCGTTTCCGAGGCTACAGGGACCCAGACGTGACTTTCCTTGCCTGAGCAGGGGTTAGGCAGCACAGCGTGGCACGGGCGTCCGTCATGGGCACAGTGCCGAGCACAGCGGACGATAACCCTCGCCCCGTCCTGTCTCGGATAGCATGGGGTCGATGTGACTCCCGTCTCGTCGGCCACTCCGCTGTATCGTGCCATCGTTCGGCTGACGTCGCGGGAGTGGTTGGACGCGTTAGTTGGATGTGACGTCTTCGTCAGAGAAGTCGGCCAAGGCGACGGTGACGGGGTTGATGCCGAGCCGGCCTCGAGCGAGTCGGTAACTGGGCGCTCGTCCGAGGTCTCATGGCACGGGGCCTCGGGCGAATCGGAGAATCGGTACCTCGTCCGAGGCCTCGTGGCGCGGGGCCTCGGGCGAGTCGGAGAATCGATACCTCGTCCGAGGCCTTGCGGTGTGGAGCCTCGGGCGAGTCGGAGAATCGGTACCTCGTCCGAGGCCTTGCGGTACGGCTCTGGGCCGAGCCCGCTTCGGACGAGCCCGGATATTTGTTCGAGGTAGGCCGGGCGGTCCAGCCGGGCCTCGGATGTGGCGGGTTTGCCTGTGGTTATTTTTTTTGTTTCGTTATTCACAAGGTCTAAGCAATTTTTTCGGTTCTTGCTTAGGGTACCCCTTTTTATGGTATCCGACATATACCTCGTTTGAATTTGTGCGCCGTTCGATTAACCCATGTTCACGGACAAATGTACACGAACCAAGGCCCAATGGGTCGTTCAAAATTACTTGAGCCCAAACAAGCCATTCTGTCGGTTTAGGTGTAGGTCTAGCGTGCACACTGGTGTAGGTGTGTGTGAGTTAATATACGTATGATGATATGAGTTGATGTGTATGTTTAGATATTATAACTTGTACTCGAAGGGTTGAGGATCTGGCTCGTTGCCAGCACAGCAGCCCCACCGCCTAAAAATGGCGGGAACATGCGAGAAAATGGAGGGAACCTCTTCCCTTTCCCCGCCGCCAGCCACCACCACAGTCCTCTCTCTCTCTCACACACACACAGTCGAAGCTCACGAGACCAACGCCAAGCGCAGCTCGCCTCTGACGAATCTTTCCATGGGGAGGCGCGGGGGCTCGTCCAGCCGTGTGACTGCGACGGCACCGTGCGCGTCCTCCACCGCCGCTGGCCCCGACACGTCCGGTCCGGCCTCCGATGGCTCCAATCCCGTATGTTTTCTCCTCCGCTGCACCACTCTCCTAGTATTGTCGATTCGCGACCTCCCTTTGGCTAATATTTGCATGTCTTTGAGCTTGCAGGGTGCCACCACCGGCGGGAGGAAGCGGAAGGCCCCAGCGGCCCCTCGGAAGCCTCGGAAGGCATAGGTTCGTGTTCGTGGCTTCACCGCACTCATCCCAACTAAAATTTTCCTGAATCTAATTTCGTTCGTCGGAATCTATCGCATTTATATTGTGCCATTCGGTGTATAGGATCACAGAACATATCACATCGAGGTGCATTACGGGCACAGCAGAAGAAACACCACATAGATCTTGTGTGGGAGAATAGAAGATTTGAATGCATGCGGCCACATAGTGGCGGAGCTGCCGCAGCCGTGGCCGATGACATTGGTGGATGTGAAGCTCTGGATCTTGAAACTGTTCCGGCTTCATCCAGAGACACAAGATCTCCATATCGTGGGGTTTTTCAAAGAATACTGCTATGATGAGTTCCTCAGTGTCTTCGGTCTAGACCATGATCCAGAATGGTATTTCGAAATGTTGGACTGGAAGACCTGTTTTTTATTTACCGACAAGTGTTGGACTTCCTTTGTCAATAAAATGAAGAGAAAATATTCGATTCAGCAGCTCATGTTGTATGTGGACTCCGCTGAACTCAAGCACTATGATGTTCTGCTCAAAGCAGTACCTGATGGTTACTCCCAACTGGCAACGGCTGTGATGCCAAGTGATGATGAGAATCTTCGTCTGTGGCACATTCTGGAAGACCATGAGCTAACAATGACAGTGAAGGAAATCGCAGCGGATTGTGCTGACACATGGCAAGCAGGTCAGTCTCCCTGAGGTATGGAGGGCAAAACAGAAAGCTTTGGAATTCAGATTTGGTACGTATTATGATTCATACTACTATGTCCCATTGTTGCTCAAGAACATAGTATGTTCGAACCCAGGTAGTTTTCTTGACATAAAGGATACAGATGTTGTGGGCTGCAAGGATTTCCGGGTCCTCAACTGTATATTTTGGGCACTTGCACAGTGCATACATGCCTTCAGTTACTGTCGCCCTGTGCAGTGGCGGAGCTTGCATGAATGTGTAGGGGGGCTAATTTAAAGGTACACTGCTACAGTAATTACCAATAGTAGTATAGACGATTGGAATTCTGTGGAAAATCTTTGTTTTTTCAAATTCTATCTATATAAACTGCAATGAACAATTGGAATTCTGTCAAAGAAGAATGAACAATGTACGGATTTACATACTTGTAAGCTGTGATCCACTAATCAGCAACAGCAAGCATGGTACGAGAGATGCAGGAATTAATTACATGCATGCAGCGACATGCAAACCTCTATAGTGCAGCCGGAGCAAGGGGGGGCCAGGACCCAGTTTGGCCCCCACATAGCTCCGTCCGTGGCCCTGTGCTTTGTGTTAAGGGCACACCACTTTGTGGGAGATATCTGTTAGTTGATCTCCACCAATAGGCCCAACGGCCTATTGGGCCCTATCTCTGCTCCCTGATCGGGGGAGCCCAACCCTAATTCGGTTGGAGGGCCCCTATCGCACAGCACACATAAAAGGAAGGTGGGGGTGAGGGCTCGGATGACAAGGTTGACCGGAGCCGCCACACCCACCCAAAGAGAAACCCTAATACCGATCTAAAGAGATGCTGCCAGCGACGGGATGTGCCCCAACCACCGCCGCCTCTGCCTCGCCCCTGCAGGACATCGCCGATGTCACTGGACTTCTCTCCACCGCGCTGGACGACTCCTACTAGACCGCGGCACCGGCGTCTACATTGCTGTGCCGCAAAGAGAAACGTCAAGGAGGCTTTTCGGATCTACGGGTTACACACAGAAAGGTACACCATACATATCGATCCTAACAATGGTACCAGAGCCAGGGTACATCTGTGTAATCCTAACCCTAACCGGGAAAAAGTAAAGAAAAGGGACCGGGGGTGACGGATGTCACTGGAACCCGGTCACCACCGCCACCGCGCGGGAAAAGTGCCGCACTGACATGGCAAGAAAAGAAAAGATCCGTGTTCGGATCAGAGAAGAAGAAGAAAAGAGAACAAGATCCATTCGGATCAGAGAACAGAGAGGGCTCTCGGCACTCCAGCCGAACCCTAACCCAAGAACTGAACAGATCTAGTTCGGAACTAGGGAAAGAATCAGTCTCGGATTAACCTTAATCCGAAAAGAAAAGAAAAATCCAAAGAAGAGCAAAAGAACAGGGGCTGGAATCGAACCCTAACCCTAGATCCCGATTCGATTCGGATGAACTCCAAAGGGAAAAACCGAATCGGTCGAATCAAAAGAAAGAAGAGAAATAAAAGAAAACAGAATTTAACCCTAGATACATTCGGATGTCAAAGAAAAGAAAGGAAAAACAGAAAAGAAAGGGGAAAAGAACAGGGTCGGCATACGAACCCTAAAACCTAACCCTAGAACGGATCCACCCTCGCCGGCGCAGGAAAAGAAGAGCCGCGACGGCCTTTCGCCGGCGCGGGAGAAGAAAGGCCGCCGAACCGGTGCTGCTGCTCGCCGGGCTCGGCAAAGGGGTCACCGCGGCCAGGCCGCTCGACGGCGGCGCGCTCACCCGCTGGGGAGCGCGCACGCAGGCGAGGGGGCCGGCGGCGGTGCCATGGATGCCCGCCTCGCTCCACCACTCGCTCTCGTCTGGCTCGGTTCCGATGCGGCTGAGAAGAGAGAGCAAGAGAGAGAGGAGAGAGCGGCGCAGAAAGAGAGAGAGAGAGAGCGGCGAAGAAAGAATGAGTTAGGGTTTTGGAGGGCGCGGCCGCGGGGGGGTTTTTGTTCGCCCTATCCGCGCGCGCGACCGTCCGATCAGACAGACGGCGCAGATTCACCGGGCCGGCTTTCAGCCCAGGCGGGTGCGCGCGCCAGGCCGAATTCCCAGCCCAGGCCCAGGTTGCGGCCTGGGCGCGGGGGAGCGCGCGGGAAAGGGCGCAAACGGCCGTGGGCCGTGGGCCGCCTTGCCATTTTGGGCCGACACAGGAAAAGCAAGAGCCAGTTTCGGTTTTTTCTTTTTCCTGGAAAATTGAAAATACAAATTGGCTCAAAAGAAAAATAGAAAAAGGTATTTTACCTGTGGGTAAAATTCAAGAAATTGATTGAAAGTTTTTTCCGCTGTTAAAGAAAAAGTATATTCTCCAGTTTATTTGTACCAATGTGGTATTTAACTGGAGAAAAGAAAAGTTTTTCCAGTAAATCTTTATTTCCTGGAAATTGATTAATGGATTAAAGGAAATAGAAAATTACAATCTTCCCTGTGAGTAAAATTCAAGAAAAAAAGAGTTTTTCCACAGTCAAAGAAAAGTTGTTTATACTCTAGTTATTTTGAACCAATGTGGTATTTAATTGGAGAAAAAGAGATTTTTCCGCTGCTAAAGAAAACGTTGATTCTCCAGTTATTTTGAACCAATGTGATATTTAATTGGAGAGAAAAAGAGATTTGACATGATTATGATGTTGTTATTTTCTGACCAACGTTGATAATAACAATATCGTAATGTTAATGATTTATGCATTAATTCTACTTCTGCCCAACGGTGATGTAGAATTAGTGTATAAGAACAGTTGTTAATGTTAAAGATTTATGCATTAATTCTACTTCTGCCCAACGGTGATGTAGAATTAGTGTGTAAGAACAGTTGTGAATGTTAAAGAGTTATGCATTAATTCTATTTCTGCCCAACGGTGATGTAGAATTAGTGTATAAGAATAATTGTATATTTTGATTTTGACCAACGTTGGAATCAAGGCATGCAAATGATGTTATTTCTATGTTAAGGAAAGTTTTAACCTGGTTTTTCATCTTGTTTGAGGTGGACTGGGTAGTCACCTCACCGTGTTCCACTGAGTTTGTGGCACCGGTGAGGGAGACAAAAGTGAATGATGCCATTTGGGCAACTAAAGAGAGGGATTTTAAATCCCAAAAGATATCCTATGACTCCTTGGGCATAGGAAATGAATCACTACCAACAAGAAAAAGTTTGGCTGTGATAAAGAACATGATTGAACCTGCAATTGTAGGCTAAATCCTAGAGTGTGACACGGTCACCGAGTACCTCGATAGAATAAAGAGTCAGTTCACTGGCTCTTCAAAGACATATGCTACTCAGCTGAAGTGGTGGCATAAGAAAGCTCACGATACGTTGTCGAAATTATGGCAATGTCGTTTAGGCCATATTTCGAGGGGGAGAATAGAAAGAAAAGTTAAGAATGATATTCTTCCTCCATTAGAGCTCTCAGATTTAGAACAATACAGAGAATGCATAAAAGAAAAAGTATGTAAAGAAGCGCAGGAATTTTATAGATTATTCACACAGATATCTGTGATCAGCTTTCCTGTAAAGAGTGTGGGTGGTTATGATTCGTTCATAACATTCACAGATGATTACTCCCATTATGACTATATTTGTCCAATCAAAGAAAGAAAAGATGTATTGGATAAATTTAAGATATTAAAGATTAAAGACAGTCAGGTCTGACCGTGGTGGAGTACTATGATCGGCATACCCTAAAAGAATAGTATAGTAGCCCAGTATTCTATACCGGGCGAACCTCAGCAGAATAAAGTAGCTAAAAGAATCAATCGTACCCTGATGGATATGGTGGGCAGTATAATAATTTACTCCACCTTATAGTTGAGCCTGTGGATGGAGGCATTAAAACCTCCATTCATATTCTCAATAGAGTATCAAGAAAGTCGGTGCTCAAAACACTGTATGAGTTGTGGACAGAAAGAGTATCCTCACTTAACCACTTGCGTGTGTGTGGGGAGCCCTGCTGAGGCTAAAGTATTTAACCCAAATATTGAGAAGTTATATCCCAAAACAGTAAGTTGCCATTTTATTGGCTACACAGAAAAGTCAAAAAGTTTTCGTTTTCTACTGTCCAGAGAGATATACAAAGTTTGTGAAAACGAGACATGCTGTCTTCCTAGAGGACGAATTGATGAAGGGGAGCATGGTAGCTCGAGAAATTGACCTTGAAGTGAAGCGGGTGTAAGCGCCCACTCCAATGATTCATGAGCCAATTTTCTCACTACCTGTTGTAGCTGCACCGACAGTGCTAGATACTATGGTGCCAGCACCTGTTGTTATTTTACCTGTGGCAACAATGAATGAAAATGAGGAACCTGTTCTTCAGGATTCTATAGAACCTATTGCCACACATGAGGGGGAGCAACAACAGCCTCAAACAGAAGATGTGCCAAAAGAGGAGGCCCCTAAAAGGTCTCAAAAAGTTAAAAAATCAGCTATTTCTGCTGATTATGAAGTGTACAACACTAAAGAATTTCAAATGGAGGATGATCCCGCCTTGTTTGAAGAAGCCATGAGTAGTGATCAGTCATCAAAGTGGCTTGAGGCCATGGAAGATGAAATAAAATCATTGAATGCTAATAAAGTTTGGGACTTGGAAATAATTCCTAAAAGAGTCAAAACAGTAGGCTATAAATGGGTCTACAAGACTAAACATGACTCTCAAGGGAATATAGAGAGATATAAAGCTCGACTTGTGGCAAAAGGTTTTGAGCAAAGAGAAGAGATTGATTACAATGAGATATTTTCTTCAGTCTCATGTAAAGTTTCCTTCAGAATCATAATGGCATTAGTGGCACATTACGATTGAAAATTACATCAGATGGATGTAAAGACGGCATTTCTCAACGAAGACTTGGAGGAAAATGTTTACATGGCACAACCGAAAGGTTTTGTCATGGAAGGAAAAGAACGAATGGGATGTCGCCTAAAGAAATCCATTTATGGATTAAAGCAAGCTTCAAGACAGTGGTACTTGAAGTTTGATCGGTCAATAAAGAATTTTGGGTTTTAAAGAGAATGTAGAGGACAATTGTGTCTATGCAAACTTTAAGATTGGGAAGTTTATCTTCCTTATCCTGTATGTAAATAATATCTTACTTGCTAGTAGTGATGTCAGTCTACTACAGGAGACAAAGAAGTTTTGTTCTCAAAACTTGATATGAAAGATCTTGAGGAAGTCTCGTTCGTTCTAGGGATCGAGATTCACCGAGATAGAAGAAAAGGGTATAATGACTGTCGCAAAAGGCATACATGAAAAAGATCTTAAAGAAATTCAGTATGCACAAATGTAGTTCCTCACCTGCTCCTATAGTCAAGGGCGATAGATATGGGGATTTTCAATGCCCCAGGAACCAATATGAGCTCAGTTGATAAAGTGAAAGTGGTTCCATATGCTTCAGCTGTCGGAAGCTTGCAACATGCTCAAGTATGTACACGCCCTGACTTGGCATTTGTTACCGGGTTTTACTTGGCAGATTCCAGAAGAATTCTGGAATAGAACATTAAAATTGATAAAGAAAATCTTGCGTTATTTGCAAGGAACGAAAGGCCTCATGATGACATATAGAAGATCTGATTCACTCCACATGGTGTGATATTCAGATTCTGATTATGCGAGAGTGAATGCATATCCAGACGTGGATTTTCTATCATCTCGCAAAAGGGAGCTATTTCATGGAAAAGCTCAAAGCAAACTGTCACTATATCGTCCACAATGTATGACGGTTTGTAGCATGTTATGAGGCAACGGGCAGGTGAACTAACTAACGAAGTTCATACCCGGTTTGAAGGTGGTTGACGACATCTATAGACCACTTAAAGTAATACTGCGATTATAATCTGACAGTACAGTATGCTCACAACATAAGTCAAGTGGTGCTGCCAAACACATTGACATAGAGTATTATGTTGTGAAAGATAAGTCCAGGATCAAGTCATAAGTCTTGAGCATATGAGAACAGAAAGGATGCTCGCGGATCCGCTTACAAAAGGCTTACCACCCAACATGTTCAGAGGACGTGGTGTTCAGAGAACATGTAGCTAGCTTGGGTTTAAGGGAAAGCCTAAAATATTCCTGGACAAAAGAAGGCCCAAAGATAAGTATCTATTTCAGAACAGAGTAGTGAGTTGTAGCTGTTAAGTCTATCGGCAATGGACCGTGACGATGAGACATGCTCTATGAGCTAATCTGTAATGGAATGAACAAAAGCAAATGATATGAAAGTGAAAGATGGAATGAGATCAAGGGGGAGAATGTTAGTTGATCTCCACCAATAGGCCCAACGGCCTATTGGGCCCTATCTCTGCTCCCTAATCGGGGGAGCCCAACCCTAATTCGGTTGGAGGGCCCCTGTCGCACAGCACACATAAAAGGAAGGTGGGGGTGAGGGCTCGGATGACGAGGTTGACCGGAGCCGCCACACCCACCCAAAGAGAAACCCTAATACCGATCTAAAGAGATGCTGCCAGCGACGGGATGTGCCCCAACCACCGCCGCCTCTGCCTCGCCCCTGCAGGACATCGCCGACGTCACTGGACTTCTCTCCACCGCGCTGGACGACTCCTACTAGACCGCGGCACCGGCGTCTACATTGCTGTGCCGCAAAGAGAAACGTCAAGGAGGCTTTGACTGCCCTTGCATTAGATGCTAATGATTGCGTCGTTCCAGTAGCATTTGCTATTGCCGAGAGAGAGACAAAGGAAAGCTGGCTTTGGTTTCTTAGGAATGTGAGGCAAGCAGTCGTGAAGGAGCGCTCTCGTGTCTGCATTATCCATGACTGTAAAGTGGAGTTGGTAAATGCTGTTGATGATATTCAGAATAACGCTGATGAACTGCACCCATGGAGGGATGTACGAAGCCGGTGGTGTATGCTACACCTTGCTGAAAACTTCTTGGAGTATTTTAGTGACAAGAAGCTGGTGACGATGTTCAAGAGGCTTTGCCAGCAGAAGCAACCAAGTAAGTTTGCTGAAATCTGGAAGGAGCTAGATGAGTTGACATCGAAATATATGGCAGAAAAAGAAAGCAGTACAAGTCAGGAAATGCAGCATGGGTCAGGCGAGCATGATGAGGCTGAACTTGAGGCACCATGCAGGCAACTGAAGTCAGTGCAGGATGGGGAAGAAGGAAATCACGGAGATGACAGCCAAAGGAAGATAACAAAGTTTTCTGATTGGATCCATCTGAAACCAAAGGAGAAGTGGTCACTGTTGCATGACACAAATAGTTCTAGGTATGGCATCATGGGCACTGATATATCTGAAATATATAAGCATAGCCATGTATTAAAAGGGGTACAGTGCTTTCCACTCTGTGCCATAGTGGAGGTGACATTCAAGAGGATTGTAGAGTACTTCAAAAACACAAGTGCCGCAGCAAACAAAGCAATCAACGACCCAGCAATGGAGTTCCCTCAACGTGTCCAGGATGAAATGAATCTCAAAATGCAGAAGGCCCAGGTGCATCAGGTGACCTGCATGAAAACAAAGGGCAACAATGTTATATTGGGGGATGATGTTAAAAAGTTTGTGGTTCGGTCAGGGCAGAAGCGTGTAGCTGTTCACCTGTATTCAAAATCTACCGGTAGCGTGAATAAGTTTGGAGCATGCACAATCAGAAAACGTGCTGCATGTTCATGCAACAAGACGCGGCTTCTTCACAGACCCTGCTCTCACGTCGTGGCTGTCTGCTGTCAAATTGGAGTTAGCACTTCTACATATATGTCCCCATACTACAGCCTATCCTACCTAGGTAATACTTGGAGTAGAAAATTCGATGTAGCTGATGATTTGTTCAGGTACAGAAAATACATTCAATTTGGCTGGAAGGAGACGCCAACTTGGATCCCGGACAAAAAGTTGGAGTGTGGCTTTCCTGGTTTTCTAACATCAGACTGCACACAAACTGCCACAGAAGAGGAAGAGCAAGAGTGAAGCATCTGCTGTTGATCAATTCCAGAAAATCGAAGAACCGGAGAATACTCAGATGGATGTAGTCAAGCTTGAACTTCTATGTTCTTCCGTCAACTTATTCATATGTGTACTCTAAATATGCAGTACCTTTTGAGCTTAAGTTATCCTAGTTAAAATGAACTTTTTATCTGTGTGCTTGACTGTTTGTATCATGTCAGGAAACTGAATTTTCACGGTATGTTCAGGCAATATGGTTAGTAGACCTGTGACAATATGCTTTAAATTCAAGATTGCACCAACACTTATTTCATACATTGGTCGTAGAGTAGCCCAGCTTGATACAATTAGGAGTTACTTTCTATTATATTTCATAATGACATAATTGGGTAATTTAGATACAGATTTAGGGGTTTCTCAATGTTTTTCATGTTGGTTACAGTGCTGATATTTATATTTGCTTAAAACTCCACCAATACTAAGTTACTCTAACAGACATTACTTCTTGGCTGTTGACTTTGTAATGATTAATGGATAATATGCATAGATTGAGTTTGTTGTGCAGGTAGGACAACTTTTTTTTTTTGAGGAGAAGGCAGGACAACTGTTGTGTAGCTATTTTGTGATTGGTATTTTTTTTTTTGTCTTGAATAGTTCTCTGAAGCAATCTCCGATTCAGATGTCCCCAGCAGAATTCCTTTCTACAGAAAATTGCCAGTGCCTTGTATTATTGTTCCCAAGGCTCCACTGTGTTGTGCATGCGTGTATCCAGATGTGGTTTTCTGAAATCGTATTATTAACTAGTACAATAATAACAGTGGCATCATCATACCAGTTGATGTCCCCTTTCAATTGTTTTTTTCCCGTTGGATGATCGATCTATATGCTAAGCTACGTGAGTAATGGCGTTTGTCGCTTGTCAGGATGTAAGATATTATCTGAATGTTATTTGTGTTGCTCAGACTTGCTTGGTCACAGCTTTGATATGAAAGTGTTGCCTTTTTATCCCGGACTCCCTGAGTGTTTTACATCAGAAACTCTCGGGTGCGGAGGGGTAATAGTTTTGGCGTTTTGCCAAAGGAAAACAACAAAGGTCATCCTCACTTCAGCAGAATGTGAATACTTGCATCAAACAATTGATCCACTTCCATGTTATTACTAACACCGCCCCAAGGTATTTGTATCTGAGATCACAGTATTTATCCTACATGGTATAATTGAGAATTCTGGCATGGATCAAGATTCAAGAATATCAGCACCAGTTCTAATTTATGTTCAGGTCTCAGCCTCTCAAGCACAAGTCGTGAGAAGAAGCACTCGTCACCTATGCCCAGCAAGATTTTGATTCTTCGGTTTTTCAATTGCTTGTGTACATTACATGCGGACAGGGGTGGTCGGCAGCGACTGGTTGTGGGACTCGGCGGACCCGGTGATCTGCGTGCGCATCGTGTCGTGCCAAAGAGTGGAGGCCGCGGGGATAATCCAGCTGCGAAGCACTACCAAATCGCGTTTGAGTTTGAGAGACGCGGGGTGACCGGTGAGGATGGGAGTGTGGACTGTGGAGGCAACGCAGCCCACCAGCCTCGCGAATCGCGACTAGCGCAGGGGAGAGAGGAAGGCCCGAGGCCCGTTTAGCTCGCGATCCCCATGGGCACGTGGCTGTGTGTGCCGGGTGCCGCGCTTGGGCCCACGGTGATGCTCGTGCTCGGTACCGAACAAGTTGGGTAGGCTAGAGTTGAAACCCAAACAAGTCGGTACTGAGCACGAGCATCACCCCAACTTGTTTCAACTCTAGCCTACCCCAACACTAGCATAGATCAGTTATTACAGAAACAACAGTCAGATAATAGGTAGCAGAATATATGAAACCTCAGTTTAGTTTCCAAAACAAATTACAATGTATTTTTAATTGCTTCTTGCTGCAGTTTATTGCAGCACAACCACCACAAACTGACCCTCAGTCTTATCTCTTTATATACAACAACAACAACAACAACAAAGCCTTTAAGTCCCAAACAAGTTGGGGTAGGCTAGAGTTGAAACCCAACAGAAACAATCAAGGTTCAGGCACGTGAATAGCTGTCTTCAAGCACTCCTATCTAAGGCTAAGTCTTTAGGTATATTCCATCCTTTCAAGTCTCCTTTTATTGCCTCTACCCAAGTCAACTTCGGTCTTCCTCTGCCTCTCTTCACGTTACTATCCTGACTTAGGATTCCACTACGCACCGGTGCATCTGGAGGTCTCCGTTGCACATGTCCAAACCATCTCAACCGGTGTTGGACAAGCTTTTCTTCAATTGGCGCTACCCCTAATCTCTCACGTATATCATCGTTCCGAACTCGATCCCTTCTTGTATGACCGCAAATCCAACGCAACATACGCATTTCCGCGACACTTAGCTGTTGAATATGTCGTCTTTTCGTAGGCCAACATTCTGCACCATACAACATAGCAGGTCTAATCGCCGTCCTATAAAACTTGCCTTTTAGCTTCTGTGGTACCCTTTTGTCACATAGGACACCAGACGCTTGCCGCCACTTCATCCACCCTGCTTTGATTCTATGGCTAACATCTTCATCAATATCCCCGTCCCTCTGTAGCATTGATCCTAAATATCGAAAGGTATCCTTCATAGGCACTACTTGACCTTCCAAACTAACATCTTCCTCCTCCCGAGTAGTAGTGCCGAAGTCACATCTCATATACTCAGTTTTAGTTCTACTAAGTCTAAAACCTTTGGACTCCAAAGTCTCCCGCCATAACTCCAGTTTCTGATTCACTCCTGTCCGGCTTTCATCAACTAGCACTACATCGTCCGCGAAAAGCATACACCAAGGGATGTCCCCTTGTATGTCCCTTGTGACCTCATCCATCACTAAAGCAAACAAATAAGGGCTCAAAGCTGACCCTTGATGTAGTCCTATCCTAATCGGGAAGTCATCCGTGTCTCCATCACTTGTTCGAACTCTAGTCACAACATTGTTGTACATGTCCTTAATGAGCCCGACATACTTCGTTGGGACTTTATGTTTGTCCAAAGCCCACCACATAACATTCCTTGGTATTTTATCATAAGCCTTCTCCAAGTCAATAAAAACCATGTGTAGGTCCTTCTTCTTCTCCCTATACCGCTCCATAACTTGTCTTATTAAGAAAATGGCTTCCATGGTTGACCTTCCGGGCATGAAACCAAATTGGTTCATAGAGACCCGCGTTATTGCTCTCAAGCGATGCTCGATAACTCTCTCCCATAGCTTCATAGTATGGCTCATCAACTTAATTCCCCGGTAATTTGTACAACTTTGAATATCCCCTTTATTCTTGTAGATCGGTACCAATATACTTCTCCTCCACTCATCAGGCATCTTGTTCGATCGAAAAATATGGTTGAACAGCTTGGTTAACCATACTACAGCTATGTCCCCGAGGCATCTCCACACCTCGATTGGGATACCATCCGGTCCCATCGCCTTACCTCCTTTCATCCTTTTCAACGCCTCTCTGACCTCAGATTCTTGGATTCTCCGCACAAAGCGCCTATTGGTGTCATCAAAAGAGTCATCCAACTGAAAGGTTGTGTCCATATTCTCACCATTGAACAATTTGTCAAAATACTCTTGCCATCGATGTCGGATCTCATCCTCCTTTACCAAGAGATGCTCCCTTTCATCCTTAATGCACTTAACTTGGTTGAAGTCCCGTGTCTTTCTCTCACGAACCCTAGCCATCCTATAAATGTCCTTCTCTCCTTCCTTCGTACTCAAATGTTGGTAAAGATCCTCGTACGCTCTACCCTTTGCCACACTTACAGCTCGCTTTGCAGTCTTCTTTGCCACCTTGTACTTCTCTATGTTGTCCACACTCCTGTCATGGTACAAGCGTCTATAGCATTCTTTCTTCTCCTTAATAGCCCTTTGGACTTCCTCGTTCCACCACCAAGTATCTTTAGCCTCGCGTCCCCTTCCTTTGGTTACTCCACACACCTCTGAGGCTACCTTCCGAATGTTGGTTGCCATCTTGTCCCACATATTGTTTATGTCGTCTTCTTCCTTCCAAGAGCCCTCTTTGATAACCCTTTCCCTAAATACCTCTGACGTCTCCCCTTTCAGTTTCCACCACTTTGTTCTTTCAATCTTAGCTTGTTTATCCCTACGGGCACGCACCTGAAAACGAAAATCTGCCACCAAAAGCTTATGTTGAGAAACAACACACTCCCCTGGTATCACCTTGCAATCCAAGCATGCTCGTTTGTCCTTTCTTCTTGCGAGGACAAAGTCAATCTGGCTACAGTGTTGTCCGCTACTGAAGGTCACTAGATGAGATTCTCTCTTTCTAAAGAAAGTGTTGGCTATCATCAGGTCAAAAGCTACCGCGAAGTCCAGAACTTCCTCCCCCTCCTGATTCCTACTACCATACCCAAAACCTCCATGAACTGCCTCGAAACCTGCGCTTGTAGTACCTACATGTCCATTAAGATCTCCTCCTATAAAAAGCTTCTCACTACTAGGTATAGCTCTAACCAGGCCATCTAAGTCTTCCCAGAACTGTCTCTTAAGCACTCTCGTCGAGGCCTACTTGGGGGGCATACGCACTAATTACGTTCAATACCATATCACCAACGACAAGCTTGACTAAGATAATCCTATCTCCTTGCCTTCTCACTCCCACCACACCATTCTTGAGGCTCTTATCAATCAAAACTCCTACTCCATTTCTATTCGCGACTGTCCCTGTGTACCAAAGCTTGAAACCTGTATTGTCCACCTCCTTCGCCTTCTGACCCTTCCATTTAGTCTCTTGAACGCATAATATATTTACACGCCTCCTAGTCGCGGTATCAACTAATTCTCTTAACTTACCTGTAAGTGACCCTACATTCCAACTACCTAAACGGATCCTAGTTGGTTCGACTAGCTTCCTTACCCTTCGCACCCGTCGACTCTGATGCGAAGACCCTTGCTCATTTTTCACTACACCCGGGCGCCGATGTAGCGCGCCACTAAGGAAGCGACGACCCGATCCTTGGTTACTTGACACCATGCCCAGATCACGACACGGCGCGTCACGGGGGTGACGACCCGGCCCTTGCCCATTTAACACCATACCCGGGTTCCGATATGGCGCGTCGCTAAGAGGGTTACGCCCCAACGATTTTCTTTCGGGTTTCATCTCCATTTAAGTGGCTAAGTTTTTACATTGGCTCGCCACGTCTAACACAACCCTCCTCCTTTACCAGGGCTTGGGACCTGCTATGCTGGGACACCAAAGGCGCCCCACCATAGGCGGAGTTATTATCTGAAAATATATAAACTTCTAAAAGTGAAAATGGTGAAGAGATAAAAAAAAAAGGGAAATCATTTAATTAGGAAAATGGAAAGGAAGGCTGCGCGAATATTTGCGACCTTGATAGGGACAATCATCATGCCCTTGCCAAAACCTTTGCATCGCTTTAACCAGAACATCACATACAAGAAATGAATGCAACTGTTACCAGAAGCATGAGCATCAGAGCATGTTTCGTTCATATATACCAATGTTTGTTGGAACCTAATAAATATTGCTGCCCGACTTTCCTCAATTTGTAAACTGCAATCAGTTGCAGGATACATCATCTTGATGTTCCACAGCACAGCAATTTTGTGTGCAGCATCTTCAGGCACCAGTGAAGAAGATACATGCTCATCAACATGTATTCGTCATCATACAATGAATTCATGTCACCTCCCAAAAAACCCATCCAAAATCATATGTAAACCTACCCATCGAGCTTAGGTCTCTTATAGTCTTTTCCATCCTGCTCAGGGTTTCCTACAAGTTGAGGATGGTCATAGCCCTTTTGGTGCTTCAATGTGTCATCAAGCTGCTGTGACTTGTGCTCAGGAACATCATTTTGCTTATCAAATGGTGAAGGATGTTTACCGTCCATCAGACAGCCCATGTCTTCCACTGTTGTTGGTAGACTCTGCTTGACATGGTGACCATTCTCCATTACTTGGTCAGTGTTTTGAAGGTCTGATGGATGCTTGCTACCATTGGACAAGTTCTGCTTCTTATCCTGTTTAATCTTCTCAACCTCAACAGCCAATTCAACACCTTGTTCTAGCTCTCTCTCAAGTAGATCATCATCATCAATCAAATTTACCTTTGTGGCAAAACCACCTTTCGATTTCCTTCGCTTCTCCAGAGCTGCTTTTACCTTATCCTTGTCAATTTTATTCATTGCATCCATTCTGGAGGTTGACACAACAGGAGCTTCAATGCCACCAACACCATCTCTTGTTTCATTGGAATTATCATCCGATCGATGCGGTTGATGTTCTTCCACTGGATAACGATGTCCAGGCGAGAACTTTTTGTCATGGTGCAATCTGTCCATACCAGTATCACTTTTGATTCCACTTTTGTTCTTTTCTTTGCTGCCACCATGGTTAGCATTGTCATTTTGCAGCATTTTGTGGCCAGAAATATGCTTGTCTGAATTTGAGTGCCCATCGTCATGGTGACCTGAAGCGCTTGTTGAGGACGAATGCTGCAAATTTTGCGATCTGGATGCCTGAAGATAACCATGAGCAGATGGTTCCTTGGAATTTGCTTCAGACTTTACAGATGAACGTTGATTACACACACCAGCAGAGCTCCCTTCGGCTTCACTTCCCTGTGATGATTGTGCCTGTGTTGTACGGTTTTGCTCATACATTTCCAACAATTGACTGCTAATCTCTGCAATGATGGACAACGAATATGTTTTATCATCAGATCAGATGCAACTTAGAACCCAAGAGATAAAAGCACATGTCAGATTACATTGTTATAATAAGTTAATAAATATAATAAGTTAATAAATAATAATTAGTATAACAAACAAGAATTGCCATGTACTGCTTAGTCAAAGCTAAACAATACATAGCAAGTAGAGACCAGCTTCAAAAAGGACAGAAGCTTGCTGATCCTTTTAGAGGCTACTAAAAAGATTCTAACAGCTAAAAGGTAGCTGGGACTTGAGTAGTTTATCGGTTGGTTCCTATCAAACAGTAAGGTATTTGCCCCCTTTACCAAAATGGTGTATGTGAACAAGGCACCAGTACAAATCAGAAGATGCTCACCAGTTACTAATTGCAAAGCTCTTAAGGTAAATATTAACAAAAGGCATGTGTGCACTATCAAAATCCCATTTATAGACAACTTCAACATATACCTAAAAAAGGCAGCAACATACTACCTCCGTCCCGCAAAGAGTGTAATTCTGGTTTTGTCCTAAGTCAAATAATCTTAAGAGTTTGACTGAGCTTATACGAAAAAAAAATAATATTTATCATACAAATAAATATCATTAGATTCATCATGAAATATATTTTCATAGTAAATCTATTTGGTGCCATAAATGTTGCTCATCTTCTCTATAAACTTGGTCCAACATAAGATAGTTTGACTTAGGACAAAACCAAAACGTAACTCTGTGGAATGGAGGTAGTACTAATATACGAAGACACAGCACCTAGAAATACCCAACAGGAACAAGAACGTTTCACGAGATGGAAAATCAAACTCCATATTTGGTGGCAGAATATCATCATAGCATGTTCAGAAAATTGCCTAATGCAAGTCCCTCGCTTGGCCAGCCCTTTTTTTAGGCTAAATAACAATGTACACTTACTTTCTTCTGCAGTCTGCAACAGAAAAATGAATTGGTTCGAGCATGCTAGAATTTAAATAAAGTGGCTAAAAAGTAAGTTTTGGAAATTAAATTGTATAATGAATTAAGGTATGAAAAAGTTGAAACAGTAAAAACCCAAACGATAACATGGCATGAAATATATTTTCATCTTTATAAACAATGCTAACAAAAAATAAACAATGTGCTTAACTAATGCAGTGGAGAACAATGTGATCCTACTTTAGCCTGAATATAAGTTCAATGGAGCTGCAGTTTGTCAATAACTGCTAGCAGTAAAGAAAGAAAACATGAAGTTATCAAGTTAAGTATCTATGATGTGTATACATTCCTTCAAAACCAGGAGTTTCACAGGAACAAAATTCAATTTGACACACCAAACACATGGTGCTAAACTGCTAATTCAATCAATAACGATCAAAACATATGCAGAACAAATAAACAAAGTAGGGCAGGTGGAAACATTTCATGGACCAACCTTCAAGCTGTCGACACGTGATATCAAAATCCTGCCACCAATGCTTATCACCATCAGATGGGAGCTTCACTTTTAGAAATTTAGCAGCCAAACGAATAGCACCAGCTGCAATATGATGAGGCTGGAACTGCAGGCAAAGCGAAGTACGCAGCCTGTACAGTGCACAACATTAAGTGTAGTTGATACACAACTGTGAACTGCAATTTCAAAAAAAAAAAAAAAAGGTAGCATTAGCATACCCATCATTTACAAAATTCCAGGAAACCTGAGCAAGTGGACTTTTATTATCAATATTGAATCTCTTTATTGCTTCAACCAAGGGCCTATAGGCATGGTGAATATTAAGGTCAAACCCAAGTGTTACAAGTACAACTCGCTCCCCAAGTAAAATAAGTTCTTTTTGTTTATCATATATTTCCTGAAAGAGGCAGTAGTAAGCACTAATATCAGTTGAAACAACTCTTACATAAATGGCTTTCTTTTGAACCAAATATGAACTGGTGCATGCAGAAAATAAACTCCATATGTAGATTCAGAAGCAGGAAGCGCAAAAGGATAACACTATCATAATGTTCATGCTCGAGTGCTCGACACAAAGGAGCATAACTTTTTTTTATAGAAAAAGACATTCTCAGGATTAGAGAGTTCAGCTTAGATAGCACCTTGGGATGATTTGAGCAACCATAAGCTGATAATGGGGGCATACAATGGAAGCTAATGATGGCCATCATCATTTTGTAAGTAAATGTTTGTTAAGCATCATAAACCGTTAAGCATTGATATTAGTAGCATGAGCACTCAAACCCAGGACAATAAGTGGATCTCAACTGCTTTCGCATTAAGACTTTGTAGCGAGATTTGAATCTACATATTAAAATGGGACTAAAACCTAATTTTTTTCTTGCATAAATAGCTATACAAAAATACAACCACATCCTAGAAGTGTACGACACAATGAATTATAAAGTTTAAAAAAATGTATTAGTTCCCAAGTAAAGAGTATGAAACAATATTAGCTGAACAGTAATAATCATTCAGAAAAAAACTAGATAGTGTCAGGACTTCTGGAGCAAAACAAGAGACAAATTAAACCATTACCTTCTGCTGCTTGATTCTCTGACTAGACTTAGGATCATTCTTATGAATCATCCCATAAGAAACCAAGATGACATCCCTCAAAGGTTTAGGTGTTTCTTCAACTTTTCCAGCCAAGAATAAACAAACTGTGGCGATTATCTGTGTGGATATTAGATTCAAAAGTATTGGTGCCTATTCTATAGAAACAAAATACATTTGACAGGGTGATACACTGATACCTAGCTTGAAGGAGTAAATCTATATCTAAGTATCTCACTATCAAAGAGTTCACATCATACTAGATACTAGAAGAATTCGGTTTCTAACACGAATGCAAGAGAATTGTCATATCAACTACTAAGATCTTGTTAGTAGTCAGGGATACAAAATGGAAAAGGCAAATAATTGAAAACTTAGCAAAATAAAATTATATCAAAATGTAAAAGTTTCTAAGGCAATGCACAAACCTAAAAGCTTAACGGAAATTTTGGCAACCATTAAAAACTAAAACTAGAGACAATCATTGAATAACACTTACTCGTCTATCATTTTTTGCAAGGGATTGACGAAGGTAAAAACGATGACAGAATACCATTGCTGTGGCAATCGTCACTTGAGGCCTAAAAACAGCACAGATGAGGTAGATTTTACGAGATAAAAGGATGAGCTAAAAGTATTTACTTTAGCAAACTTGGTGAACACACAATCCATTTGATATAATAAAACTTTTAAAAAAACTGAAGGATTCACAGAAGCAATGCAAATTGCATCAAGATTATATAACCACTAAGGAAAATGCCATACTTTAGCAAGCAACAACCAAGATCAACCATGCACACAAAAATAAGTAATGACCAGCAAAACCTCAGTCCATTTTCAAATACCAGACTGTCAAGTATGCCAAAATTCAAATTATACAATAACAGCTATGCAAATTTCTCTCTTCTCGATGACAGTATGACCATCCTTAGTCAAAGATACACAACTATTTACCGGAGAAAAGGATACATATATATTGTTGCCACAAACAATTGTAGATATGTGCATCCCACCACACAAGTGACTATAAAAATAAGCAAACATAAGCTAATATAGATACATATTTTGAAAAGCTTCAGCATCATGGAAACATCAAAGTAGCACTTCATTTTAAAGAGTGTTCTTAGAATTTATAGAAAGTGAAACACAAAGAAGAACCAACAATATATAATATAAGAAAATAAATGTCTCTGTCTTACATTTTAAGCGCTATGCCCAATTCTTGTAGAAACTTGCAATACAACTTTCGAAGGTTAGACTCTTTCTTAAAATCAATACCATCCCTCCTGGATGGAGAGTTTTCCTCTAATTCCTTTCTACTGAAATACCACGATGGACCAAATTTCCTAGCTTCACCACACCTAGCCTGGGTACATCCATTGGGGCTATTGTCCACAACTCCATGATGTGACGAATCACTTGGCACCATAGCCATGTAAGCTTGGTTATATTCGATATGAATTGATTTGCTCCTTGAACTCCTAATCAGTCTCTGAACAGAAAGGTACAACTGGTGTTACAACAGGCACCATGAAATAGAAAAGGACGGCATGGTACAATGCAGCTTCAGAGTAATGTACAGAGCGGCATGTGCATTCAAACAGACAAGCTTAAATTCCTAGACTGATCATAAAAACAGAAAATGATAGAATGGTATATGCTGCCATAACATGCTAAAAGGCCCAATAATACACAACCATGCCAGCATTTCATAATGATACTCAATATTTAAGAATGGGATGGTATGGTATGGCTTAAGACAATCCTACTATTTGTTAATAAGAAAGCATCCCACCATTAATAATTAATGTAAAGCAAAAGAGAGGTTAACAAACTTCTGAACCCAAGCCAGACCAAATACACAAAATAATTCGCCGCCCCTTTCTTTTCCAGCATTGTCCATGCCCACCACACCCAGGGGCGGACGCAGTAGAGGACATGGGTGTACACCCTATAATTTTTGCAAACAGAATCGAAGTTACTAGGTGTAATCATCTATAAACTTGTAATTAGAACAGATCCGAAAACAAACATCTTAAGCTAGGGTTTGGGTGGTCCGTTTCGCACAGCAGGAACGGAAGAGAATGGGTGGGCGTACCTGGTGGTGCTTGTAGCCGGATAAGGGCTCGAAGAAATCTGTCGAAGGGCCCGACGGAGAGCTGGGCACCTGGCGAGGACGGCGGCGGCGTTCGCCCAGTCGGCGCCACGGGGGAGAGAAGAGAGAGCGCACGCGCGTGCGTGTGCGTGTGTGGGGGTCGGGGGGGGGGGGGGGGGGGGGGGGGGGGGGTGGGGGGTGGGGCGGGGGCGGAGTCCAGGCCTGTTCGGATGAGATCCCATCAAAAATTTACATGGGCCTGGAGCAGAGCTGACAGTTTTGGTTCCAATCCGGCCCAGATGTTCTGAATGTAAACTTAGGTCCGTTTGGTCCGCAGGAGATTTTCAGAAGCCAGATAAAAAATTCTAGAATCCTATAATCTCATCCAAACAGAAAAACAGAATAGATTCTAGTAGATTTTAACATATAAATACAGCATCCAATGAAACGTGCTAGATTTTTTTATCCATATTTCAAATGTGGAATTCAAAAATAAAAATAAATAAATTTAGCAAAAAAATTGAACTTTTGAAAAGTGATTTTAGAGGCAGTTAGTAAGCGTGAAGCCTCCTCTAGAAAAATAATAATTATTTCTAGAGACAACTGAGAGTATCAGCCGCCTCTAGGAATTTAGTCTTTAGAGGCGACTGAGGTACCAGCCATCTCTAGAGATTGATTTAGACACCTCTAAATCTAAAGACAGACACACTGAGGCGGACGAATCAACCGCCTCTACAAATCCTTTCTAGCTGCCTCTAGAAAGCTTTTGTGTAGCAGTGAGTTTTGGATTGATTTTAAAATCATCTTGATAACTTCAAATAAAAAAATCAAAACTGCAGTCATAAATCTCGTTGAGAATTATATTTTTACATAAAACTTCTCTTGTTTAAGGTGAAGTGGAGTGACAAGCTTTGTATGTGAAATATGCGCCTGCACATCCGTCTCGTACACTCCCTGTGTGGTGCATCTTGTTAGGCTAATGCGTGTGGTGTGACACGGTGTTTTTTAAGACGCCATGTGGCACAGGCATGATTAAAAGTGTTAGATATGCAAATAGTTTTATTTTTGGAATAGTTAAGGTTAAAAATAAAAGGCTTCCGCCATCGGATAATGCATGGAAGAAATCAGTACTACTCCATCCGTCCTAAAATAAGTGATGCTTTAGATTTGTCCTAAGTCAAATAATTTCAAATTTGACCAAATTTATAGGAAAGGAACATTAATATTTATGACACCAAATAGAAAGAATATAAAAAATATATTTTATAGTAAATTCAATAATACTTATTTAGTATCATAAACATTAGTATCTTTTGTATAGGTTAAACCTAAAATATTACTTATTTTGAGATAGATGGAGCAGTAAACAAGTGAGAACGATAGCCGCTTGTGAACTTGATGAAGCTAGCGGTGTCATTCGGTATAGGCCCAACCTGACCGAGTAAAGCATGAGAGAGACGCTGAGATGGACCCAGAATTATGTTCGTCACAAACCCAAGCAACAAGGCACACTGATACAGGCCAAAGGAGTCCAATCATATACTCTTATAAAGTTAAACTTCATTAGAGATTTCTCTTAACATACAAGCTATCCACGTCAACAATCCACTAGAACTTGCAATTATAGCCAACTCCACTAGAGATTTCTCTCAACATGCAAGCTATTCACATCGATAATCCACTAGAACTTGCAATTATAACCAACTAGCACATATAATTATGATAGTTATCTCTTCCTCTACTAACATGCATTTAGCTGTCCACATCGATGTGTCAAACAATTCACCAAAAATAATTTAAGATAATTTCATTCATATAACTATAAATATAAATAGTCTAATTTCTTTTTAAATTATCTGGAATCCCGTACTCTACAATTCGACGGTCACTTTCTCCCAAGCTATCAACTGGAAGCCGGCACCCAACTTCGTCTTGCTTAGACTGACTCCAACAGCGTAACCCAAACCTGAGATCCATTTCACGGTTTAGGTAATGTACAGTAAAAAAGTTACATCCCCATAAATTCACCTCTCCAACATATGAGCCCCAAATCCCTGCAGTCCGCCTCACTCCTCAACCCTATCCACGCCGCCATCCCAGCAGGTTCGCGCCGTCCATCTCGTTGCGGCCCTGCGTCCAGGTACCTGCGCCGGCCGCCGCGGAGCCAGCAACACCAGCGCCATCCGCCGCAGCGCTGCCCGCCATGGAGCCGGCAGCCGTCCGCTGCGGCTCCGCTCCACCCTCCGCCGCGCCGCTCGCCACCTGAGCCACCCCGAGGCCCGAGCCGCGACGACAGCGCTGCCCGCTGTGGAGCCGACAGCCATCCATGTCGTCAGCTACGGCTTCACCCTCCGCCGCGCCGCTCGCCACCTGCGCCGCCCCGAGGCCTGAACCACCACGTTCGCCGCCGACTGCTGCCCCCGGCCACCAGCAGTGCCCGCCCCAAGACACCACGCCACTATCCAGGCGCGCGCGGCGGTGGCCCCCCTGATCCAAGCGACGGCGGCTCCCCCGAGCTCGCGCCCGGCGGCGGACCCCCGGCGCTCTCTCCTTCGTCAACTCCTCCCGCGGCGGCCCGCCTCCCCCACTCCACTCCTCCCCGAATCCGCCTCGCCACGCCGCGCCGCTCCGGGTGCTCCTCGCCCCGCCGGCTGCGCTCCGCCGCGGACCCGCCTCGCCGAGTCGAGCTGGCCGCGCCCTGCCCCGACGGCTCCTACGGGCCCACCACTACATGTTTGCGTCGTCTCTCTTCGAAGACGCAGAATTGCCTTCCGACTCGCGGGTACCCAGAATGCGTATCTTGTTTCGGTCCTATGTTGGATGGCGGTTTTGGGTACCCAAAACACTGTACATGTCACATTTTGCGTTTAGGTCACGCCATTGGAGACAGTCTTAGGGAACACAGACACTTTTTCATGGACTTGTTATCATGACAGTATAGTACGCGCGACCGGCCGGTACTTACCGAGTAGCGTTATATATGAACGGTCAGTAAGTATCGAATCGACTTCAAACGTTACGGGATTTGAATTCAAAAATGGACCGCGCAAGCGCTGAAAAAACCGCATTGCGACATACTTTTGCTAGACCAGAGAAGTTCACAACGCTTGTAAAAGTATGAGGTGCATGACCGACTAACTGGTCGGTCCTTATTCTTTTTCGGAGCGTCGATTACGAAACTATATTTTACTATTATATAAGAGGGAAGCAAGCTACCTCAGCTCAGCTGCATGCAGCTGCACGCACGAGATCACAAAATATATAACACAACCTCGATCAGTTGGTCATATGGCACCGACGGCGGCGGCGATGATGGCGAGGGCAGTGGCGGTGGCCGTGCTGTTGTTGCAATGCTTCAACGTGATCCTGGCGGCGAGGCCGCTGCTGGATGCAGACGCAGGAGACGGCCGCCATCCGTGGCTGGGACGAATGGAGCTCGGCGGCGCCGGGACGCCGCTGATCATGCAGGTTCTTCATCGAGGTCCTTGCCCCAACAATAATGATTGGCAGGCTCCCAACGGCGCCGGTTACCCGTAAAATAAATTATAATAGCCGGCTCAGTCGGCCGGGAGGTTTAGTGGCCACTGGCTCAGAGTACTCCCTCTATTCGAAATCATAAGATGTTTTGGTTTTATAGATATATATTATAGACATGATATATATTTAAGAGTACAACAAAAGTTATATATATAGAAAAATAAAAATATCTTATAATTTAGAATAACGGAAGTAGGATACAATTCCCTACTTGATGCCCGTATAAACAGCCCAATATTATTCACTTGTATCTTGAAATATATATCTGCACAACAAAAAGATGATCGGATTTGCGTGACATTATTGGGCTATTCCTAAGTCTTTTGTGGCATCTTGTGTTGTTCTCTCTATGTGAATTATTATACCAGGATTCGAATACTCCTACTCGATTTAAGAGTGTGTGTTTGGTTCAGTTATGAGCCGTGAAAAAATAGTTGTGAGTTATGTATTGTGAAAAGGAAATAAATTGCTTGGTTAAAACAATTAGAAAACCTCCCATCTCTCTTCATCTTTCTTGAAACAACTACGTGTCTTTATTTGCAACCATTTGGAAAAAGATCAAAGTCAACAGCACAACCCAAGATGCTATGAAAATTGTATTTCGGAAAAGCAGCTGCTTCTAAAAAAAATAGCTTCTGGTTCTACCCGTTTGGTTGACGTTCTATTTTTTTTAGTAGAAGAACACTTTTTAGAAGCTAAACCAAACATAGCCTAGAAAGATAACCCTACTATCTAGACTGTATGTGTGAGCTAATAAGTGGATAACGATTGTAACTGCATATATATACATAGGGTCTGTGTTGGATCCCATGAGCTAACAACTAGTTGCTAAAGTTTAGTTCTTGAGGATCCAAATAAGAGGATTAATGGGAGGACTAAAGTTTAGCCAAAGCCCCAACACATCGTTAGTTCACTAGTCCTTCAAACACAACTATTAGGGGCTAAAAGTGCTATAGCACCTATTATCTCTCCGCTCTCTTCCTATGTTAGCACAAGATCCAAACATGTATGTGCTAACAACTAGTTGGCTAATTTTTTAGCCATGACTAACAACTAGTCCTAGTCCTTCCAAACAAAGCCCATAGCCGTTGCGCACGATGAACTTTAGAATTTTTTATTGTCTGAATAGTCCACATAGAAACCCATTATAGTTTTTTTTCTGGTGCTCTTCTTTTGTATGCTGATTGTTGTTTTATATGCGAATAAATCGTTAATCTAATTAATAAGTGCAGTGCACTATTGTGTTCGTGCTGTCCTTTAATTATCATGACAGAATGGAATGAATTTGGTTATTTTCCAAATTCCAAAATACTCCTATATATGGAGTAAGACACATGCACATACAATCTCTCTCATAAATGCATGAACTCCCACTCTGTCTTTATAAACGCCTTGGCTAGACCAATAAATCTTGAGTTTGAAGAAGTCACATGATCGAGTACGTATAGGTCACCAATAAATTAGCAGAAAATACGAGCATCATCACTGACTCAAAAAAAAAAACTCGCTAAACCATTGTTGAGTCCAAAGCTCAGAACAGTTCTTTTTTTTAGAGAAATCCTATACGGCACACGGCTGTTTTGCATTCTGTTAACACGCGATTTTGTGGCCCTTGATCTGACCCGCGTCAGCCTCCCGTGGTGTCCGATCTCTGCCTCTGAACATCCGATTTCCTGGTCTCCCGTACCACTCCCAGGCCCGCCTCCATCTCCCCAGCCGCTCCACCTCTCCGCCCTCATCTCCGCTGCTGGCAGCCACGCCATTGACCAGCCGAGCCGGCCTGCTCCACCCCGGCGTCGCGCAACCGTGCTGCCGCACCGGCCCAGCTCGGCCAGCCAAAGCCTCGGATCATCTGCGACGCCGACAGCAGGCAAGCCCTGGATCTGTGACGCGGAAGCTCCTCGCCGGCCGTCAACCCCGACCACAGCACACCACGCCTCTTTTTTTAACACTAAGGGTACGTTTGTTTCCAAATAAGTCATCTACTTATAAGTTAAAAAGTAAAATAAATGACTGATTTTGTCAAACACCACCAACTTATAAGTCACTCCTGCTTATAAGCAATAAGCTGGTTCACCCATGCTTAAAACTTATAAGCCACCCTTTTTCACGTGAGGCCCACACCTTTCACTTAACAGGCATGAGCTTATAAGTCATCTACAACCAAACAGGCATGACTTATAAGTCACTGGTTTTCAGTCACCTGACTTATGGAAACCAAACATAATAATGTGGTTTCTGTAGTAGCGGTTTCATGATAAAAGATTAATTGTCTTTCATGAGTCTTGACCTGGGGCTCCGCACTTCCGGCGCGGCTGACCAACAGCGCGCCAACCAATTTTGTGTGTCGCAACTCGCAAGACGAACAAGACAACCCTCGCGCGTGCACTGAAGGGCCACGCCGCCACCTTCTGAGTTGCGGGGAGCAAGACAAGAGCAAGTCAGCAGTGTTAGATTGATCTCTAATCTCAACTGGATCCAACGGCCCAGTTGGGCCTTTGATTCGCGCTCTGATCGGGGACGCCCAGCCCACCATGGCTGGAGAGCCCCTGTCACACTGCGCTATAAAAAGAGGTGGGGGCCAGCGGCTCTTATTACGAGGTTGACCTGAGCCGAGCTCCCCACCGACACCTAAACCCTAATCCGATCAGAGAGGGGCGCAACCAGTGACGGGAAGCCACCAGTCGCGCCGCCCGCTCCATCGACACTGTCTTCACCGCCGGTCGCCACCGCGCATCTCCGAAGCCGTCTTCATCCGACCGTCGCTGCCCTAGCGCAGACATCGACTCCATGGCGTCCACTGAACCCTCCCCCTCTGCGGTGTCAGGTTTGACACCTTCTTCCTTCCTTCTCTTTCTCTCGTTCTACATGCTCTAGTAGACGTTCTAGGTTTCGTGATACTATTCAACAACAAAACCCCCTCAGATCTATCCCTAGTAACATCTTCAGTTGCTAACAATGGTACCAGAGCCAGTATTTTCTAGGGTTTTAGATCTAGAATGGGTAAACAGACAAGAAAGAGGTGAATCGATCAGATCCAATTCAGATCTGAGAAAAGAAGAGGGTTTTTCCTAACCCTAACCCTAACTGAGTAAAAGAAAGTAAAGAAGGAGGGCTTGGCACGCGATGCCGAACCCTAAAAATCCGTAGAGTCCCTCTAGGGAAGAAGAACAGTGCCCACCCCGAAACCCTAACCCTAATTTTTGATCCCATCCCCAAATCGGGTTAATCCCAAAAGAAAGTTGGGGAAGGAGAGGCCTACCTCGCCACTGTGTAGCACTACTGCCTCGTCGGCACGCGGGAAAAGAGGGCCGAGCTGGGGAGCTGCTCGTCGGGCTCGGCCAAGGGGGCGCCGTGGCTAGGCCGCTCGACGACGGCGCCCTCACTCGCTGGGGAGTGCGCACGCCGACGAGGGGGCTGGCGACGGCGCCATCGCTCCATCGTTTCGTGCTTGTCTTCGCTCGGATGCTCGGTTTTGCTTCGCTGAGGAGAGAATAGAGCAAGGCGAAGAGAGAGAAGGGCCAGCACAGAATGGGATAGGGTTTCTCCGGGGTTGTCGCGGCGTCGGCTGTTATACTGCCCGAACCAAGCGTGCGATCGTCGGATCTAGATGGACGGAGCAGATTCACTGGACCCGAATTTGGCCCAGGCGAGATAGAGCGCCAAGCCGCTTTCCCGGCCTAGGCCCAGGTTGCGCCCTGGGCGCGAGACAGCGCACGCGGGCCGTGGGCCGTTTTGCCGTTTGGGCCGTAGGAATAGTAATGAAATTGAATCAGTTTTTGTTTTTTCTTTTTCCAGTAAATGTTTATTTCCTAGAAAATGGATAAATGACTTAAAGAAAATAGAAAAGAGAATTTTTCTGTGGGTAAAATTCACAAAATTGAGATTATTTTTCCGCTGCGTATTTAAAGATGTAATTTTCATTATTAAATTCGAACCAACGAGAGAATTTAATTTTGAAAATAGATATGTTTTAATTGATTATAGTATTGTTATTATTCTGACCAACATTGATTAATGGCAATATTATGATGAGTTCTTTGTCATACATTAATTCTATTTCTGCCCAACGGTGATGTAGATTTATTGTATAAACAGTTGTATGTTTTAATTTTGACCAATGTTGGAATCAAGGCATACAACTATTGTCATTATTTATGTTCTCACACTATATGAATTATGTTTTTAGGCGGATACAACTTGATGGGTTGTATCAAAGAGATCCCCACTCAAAGGTGATAACTACACGGAGTGGAAGAAAAAGATAGACCTAGCCTTCATCTTGGCTAAGGTGGACTGGGTAGTTACCACACCGTGTCCCACAAAGCCTGTGGCACCAGTGAGAGAGACAAATGAGGCCGATGCCGCTTGGGCAACCAAAGAGAGGATTTTGCATCCCAAAGAATGTCCTATGACCTTGAGCATAGGAAGTGGATCACTGCTAACAAGAAATGTTTGGCTGTGATAAAGAACACGATTGAGCCTGCAGTTGTGGGCTCAATCCTAGAGTGTGACACCGTCACTGAGTACCTCGAAAGAATAAAGAGTCAGTTCACTGGCTCTTCAAAGACATATGCTATCTAGCTGATAAAGCAGCTGGTGACAGAGAGGTACTTAGGTAATGGTGGCATAAGAGAGCACATACTAAGGATGAGCAATTTGGCATCCAAGCTAAAACCAATGGATCTAGCTCTCAAGGAAGAGTTCCTTATCCATCTGATTTTTGCTTTCTTGCCAAAAGAGTTTGACACTTTTGTTGTCAACTACAATATATAACCCGAAAAATGGGACATGAAGAGGCTCATGGCTATGTGTGTGCAAGAGGAGGAGAGAATGAAAGCTGCCAATGGTAACTCTATCAATTATTTGAAAGATAATAAGAAAAAGAATAATAATGCTAACTCCTCCTCAAAGTCAAAGGAAAAGGGTCTCATGCTGCATCAGCCTCATCAAAACAAGTTCACAGTAGAAAAAGACCAATGTCTCTATTGCAAGAAGACAGGACATTATAAGAAAGATTGTCCCGATTACTTAAAGATGATCATGGCAAAGAAAGGTGAGAACATTATTACGTTCATAAATGAATCCCTGTATATAAAGTATTCGAAATCTACTTGGTGGATTGACTCAGGTGCAACTGTTCATGTTGCTAATTCTTTACAGGGATTCCGTTCGACGAGGACTACGCAAAGAAGCGAAAGACACGTTAAAGTGGCAAATGGAATCCGAGCAGAAGTTGAAGCCGTTGGCGATCTTTCTCTAGAGCTTGCTGGTGGTTTCAAACTTATACTTAGAGATGTTCTTTATGTTCCCTCGTTACAGAGGAACTTGATTAGTGTTTCATGTTTGGACAATGATGGATATGATTGCCATTTTAGAAATGGCAAATGTAAGATAACATTTAATAATGCATGTGTTGGTCTTGCTATCTTACAAAATGAGCTTTATTTGTTATCACTACGTCATGATGTGAATGTTGTATGCGATGATGGGAACGTTGCGTGCGACAATGTGATTGTATCCTCGTCTACGGATGTAAACAGAAAACGAAAGAGAGCTCACGATGCGTTGTCGAAATTATGGCACTGTCGTTTAGGCCATATTTCGAGGGGGAGAATAGAAATACTAGTTAAGAATGATATTCTTCCTCTATTAGAGCTCTCAGATTTAGAGCAATGCAGAGATTGCATTAAAGGAAAGTATGTAAAGAAAATTAAGAAAGATGCCAAACGAAGCGCAGGAATTCTATAGATTATTCACAGACATCTGTGGTCCATTTCCTGTAAAGAGTGTGGATGGTTATGATTCATTCATAACATTCACATATGATTACTCCCATTATGGCTACATTTATCCAATCAAAGAAAGAACAGAAGCATTGGATAAATTTAAGATATTTAAGGCAGAAGTTGAAAACCAACATAATTTAAAGATTAAGATAGTCAGGTCCGACCGTGGGGGAGAGTACTACGGTCGGTATACCCCATATGGCCAAGTTCCTGAACCTTTTGCAAGGTTCTTACAGGAGAATGGCATAGTAGCCCAGTATTCTACACCGGGCGAACCTCAGCAGAATGGAGTAGCTGAAAGACACAATCGTACCCTGATGGATATGATGCGTAGTATGATAAGTTACTCCACCTTACCATTGAGCTTGTGGATGGAGGCGTTAAAAACCGCTATTCATATTCTCAATAGAGTACCAAGTAAGTCGGTGCTCAAAACACCGTATGAGTTGTGGACAGGAAGAGTACCCTCACTAAACCACTTACGTGTGTGGGGGAGTCCTGCTGAGGCTAAAGTATTTAACCCAAACATTGGGAAGCTAGATCCCTAAATAGTAAGTTGTCATTTCATTGGCTACCCAGAAAAGTCAAAAGGTTTTCATTTCTACTGTCCAGATAGACATACAAAGTTTGTGGAAACAAGACACGCTGTCTTCCTAGAGGATGAAATGATGAGGGGGAGCATGGTAGCTCGAGAAATTGACCTTGAAGAGAAGCGGGTGTATGTGCCCACTCCAATGATTCATGAGCCATTTTTCTCACTACCTGCTGTCGCTGCACCAACCGTACAAGATATTGTGGTGCCAGCACCTGTTGTTATTCCGCCTAGGACAACAATGAATGATGATGAGGAACTTGTTCTTCAGGATCCTATAGAACATATTGCCACAAATGAGGGGGGGGCAATAACAGCCTCAATCAGAAGATGTGCCAAATGTGGAGGCCCCTAGAAGGTCTCAAAGAGTTAGGAAATCAGTTATTCCTACTGATTATGAAGTGTACAACACTGAGGAATTTCAAATGGAGGATGATCCTACCTCATTTGAAGAAGCCATGAGAAGTGATCATTCATCAAAGTGGCTTGAGGCCATGGAAGATGAAATGAAATCTATGAATGCCAATAAAGTTTAGGATTTGGAGATAATTCCTAAAGGAGCCAAAATAGTAGGCTGTAAATGGGTCTACAAAACAAAACTTGACCCTCAAGGGAATATAGAGAGATATAAAGCACAACTTGTGGCAAAAGGCTTTACGCAAAGAGAAGAGATTGATTATAATGAGACATTTTCTCCAGTCTCATGTAAGGATTCCTTCAGAATTATAATGGTATTAGTGGCATATTACGATTTAGAATTACATCAGATGGATGTAAAGATGACATTTCTCAACGGAGACTTGGAGAAAAATTGGGATGCCGCCTAAAGAAATCCATTTATGGATTAAAACAAGCTTCAAGACAGTGGTACTTGAAGTTTGATCAGACAATAAGGAATTTTGGGTTTAAAGAGAATGTTGAGGACAATTGTGTCTATGCAAAGTTTAAGAATGGGAAGTTTATCTTCCTTGTCCTGTATGTGGACGATATCTTACTTGCTAGTAGTGATGTCAGTCTACTACTGGAGACAAAGAAGTTTTTATCCTCAAAATTTGATATGAAAGATCTTGGTGAAGCATCGTCCATTCTAGGCATCGAGATTCACCGAGGTAGAAGTAAAGGGGTATTAGGACTGTCACAAAAGGCATACATAGAAAGAATCTTAAAGAAATTCAGTATGCACAAATGTAGTCCCTCACCTGCTCCTATAGTCAAGGGCGACAGATATGGGAATTTTCAATGCCCTAGGAACCAATATGAGATCGATCAAATGAAAGCGGTTCCATATGCTTCAGCTGTCGGAAGCTTGCAATATGCTCAAGTATGCATGTGCCCTGACTTGGTATTTGTTACCAGGTTACTTGGCAGATTCCAGAGCAATCCTAGAACAGAACACTAGAAATTGGTAAAGAAAGTCTTGCATTATTTGCAAGGAACGAAAGGCCTCATGATGATGTATAGAAGATCTTATTCACTCCATATAGTGAGATATTCAGATTCTGATTATGCGGGAGATGATAGAAAATCCACGTCTAGATATGTATTCACTCTCGTAGGGGGAGCTATTTCATGGAAAAGCTCAAAGCAAACTGTTGGGTTCATAAACCCGGGGTCCCTCGAGGACCGGCTTCCACGCCAAGGCTCAATCCAAGAGTCTAAAAAACAACAGGACAAAGGGACGGCCCAGCAGCCGATCGGAAGGTCTGGCCCAAGAAGAGCGACACCCACTCGTCAACTTCTTCGGCCCACCTATCTGACCGGAGCACTCGCTCCATGCTCCAGCCGCTCCGAACGGCCTCTCCGATCGGAAGGCCTGCCCCGAGCCCTACTTCCGACTCCGACCCCGTGTCTCTTTGACCAGGGTATGTAAGAACACTGCTTCCTACTCTGACCCCGCGTCTCCAACCGGGGACCCCATATGAAGCCTATTTACCGCTCTTCTTCGACTAGCGTGGCCAAGATCGACTAGGGCCATCCGACCGAGGACGCCCGCACGGAAGGAACTAGGGGCGAACGGAGAAAGCAGTATACAAAGTCAAACCACGATACCGGGACCATACCCTGTACGCCTGCGGGAGCAGTGCTTCACAACCACCCTGACACAAACAGTATTGTAGGCGCCGACATTTGTGTCTACAGTATTGTAGGCGCCATTGAGCTCTCATACGACAAAAAGCCCCCCATGCCTCTGGGCATCAATAGTGGGCGCCAGGGTTCACCATACCTGGTACTCGTGGTAGGGGCTCCTCACATAACAATAGTATTTTGTAGGTACCGACATCCACCCTTCCTAAAGAAGCCAACGCAACCTCCCATGTGCACCTAACATTCTACAGTGACATCAATAGTATTGTGGGCGCCTACCATCATCGCTACCCTCGTCGGTGTGGGCAACAAGGCATAGAAACATCCGTACTCTCTCCCTTTCACCTGTAAAGCCATCCCCTTTATCTATAAAAGGGGACGCGCGCCCTCCAACAAAAGGGAGGTCGACTTCTTCAAGTTCAGACTCACTAGATCGATAGCTCACAACCCCTCAAGCACACGCTTTGACTTCTAGCTCATAGCGGAGTTCCGGTCGCCCTCGGCCCTTTCGGTCGGACCCGACCGGGCCTATTGAACACCCCTCCTTTCTCCTTCTCGTTTGTAACCCCACTACAGACTTCGAGCACCTGGGCTCAGGAATAAAGTCACCGACCGACCCAAATAGAACACTGCTTCCTACTTTGACCCCGCATCTCCGACCGGGGACCCCGTAGGAAGCCTGTTTACCACTCTTCTCCGACTGGCGCGGCCAGGGCTGACTGGGGCCATCCGACTGGGGACGCCCGCTTGGAAGGAACTTGGGGTGAACGGAGAAAGCAGTACATAAAGTCAAACCACGATACCGGGACCATACCCTGTATGCCTACGGGAGCAGTGCTTCACAACCACCCTGACAAAAACAGTATTGTAGGCGCCGACATTTGTGTCTATAGCATTGTAGGCGCCATTGAGCTCCCATACGGCAAAAAGCCCCCCATGCCTCTGGGCATCAATAGTGGGCGCCAGGGTTCACCATACCTAGTACTCGTGGTAGGGGCTCCTCACATAACAATAGTATTTTGCAGGTACCGACATCCACCCTTCCTGAAGAAGCCAACGCAACCTCCCATGTGCACCTGATATTCTACAGTGACATCAACAGTATTATGGGCGCCTACCATCATCGCTACCCTCATCGGCGTGGGCAACAAGGCATAGAAACATCCGTACTCTCTCCCTCTCACCTGTAAAGCCATCCCCTTTATCTATAAAAGGGGATGCGCTCCCTCCAACAAAAGGGAGGTCGACTTCTTCAAGTTCAGACTCACTAGATCGATAGCTCATAACCCCTCAAGCACACGCTTGGACTTCTAGCTCATAGCGGAGTTCCGGTCGCCCTTGGCCCTTTCGGTCGAACCCGACCGGGCCTCTTGAACACCCCTCCTTTCTCCTTCTCATTTGTAACCCCACTACAGACTTCGAGCACCTGGGCTCAGGAATAAAGTCATCGACTGACCCAAACTAGTATAAATCCTATGTCATTGAGTGCTAGGCCACCTCCGATCACAACGTACAACAAAACTACAAATATTTACTAGTTGGTCACTTTTTGTACCGACAGTTGGCACCGTCCGTGGGGAAGACGTTGTACGTTCAACACTTTTTGGTCATCGGATGGCCCATTTCTTCACCACCCCCACCGTGACGGGCTCGAGCGATACGATTCGCTTTGGCTCGTTGGAGTTTCCCGCACTCTCGCCTGCCGGGATGTGGGTTCCACCCATCTTCGAGCCATCCTAGGCCTTCCTCTTCAGAAGCCTGGACTTCGTTGCCGACCGACTCGGCGTACTCCACCTCCATGAGAAGGCTCGCGACCCGGCACCCGTCGGAGGGACGTCCTCCATCGACTCTAGGACGCGCGACTTTGACGACATGGCATCTACGCTTTATTCCGAGCAAACTCTCTGCTCAAACCCCGCTGTGAGTAATATACACGCTGTTATGTACTCACTATTCTCTATCTTCCACCGATTACACGACGGAACCCCGTTGTCCCTAAAGCAACCACCGTACGGCCAGTTCCCCTACGGCCTCGCATCTTCTGTGGACGCATACGCCTGGGGGCTCTGAAGGATGCTCGCGCCGCCTCCTCTCGCATCCGAATTCGTGGGAATGGTGAGCTATGCTCCCACCTGTTTCTTTGACCTCATGGATGACGATGGCGAGAGCGTCAGCTCCAGCATCGACGACATGGCACCTAGCCACCGTTCGTCCTGGGAATGTGCCATGGCGGACCCTCTAGGACACCCACCGACGGAAGCAGAGTTCTCACGGACTCACGCCCCTCCAGCTCCTCATGCGGAGGCCCCTGAGCTCACATGTGAGCACGGGGAGGAACTGCGACAACAATGGTTGCATGAGGCACCGACTGCACCAGCGCGCTCGGCGCACCACACCGCGCCCCGTGCGCATAAACCGATGAACGGCGCTCAGGGTCGCATCCGTCAGCCCCAGCGCAATGTCCCGGTTCGGGGGACTAATCCCCCGCAATTCGCTCAGGCCAGTCAGAACGTTGCCGCCGTGGCAATGCTCCTATGCGACCTGCCAGAGCCGAACGACCCTCGTGAACGGGCGATCCACCAGAACCTCCGGGCACTGCTGGAGACCGCCGCTGTTCAACAAGCGGAGTGCTCCGTATCGCGACACCGAATCGCGACCTCGCTCCCCGTGTGGGGAACAGGGATGCAGCAGATGGGGCACTACATCCTATCACCGCAACAACCATAGAGTGCGGCATAGGAAGCCGCAATGGCACCTCATCTTGACTTGATGACCGCCCCGTGTCGACCGCCTATCTACGCGCGGCTCCAGCCAAACTAGGACACGCGCTGCGTCGATCGGAGTCCCAGCCCCAACCACCTAGGACCACGGACCTTTGTCCAACCATTCCAGCAAGCGCCGTCCCCACCATGCTTCAACGGAGGCCGCAACAAAGGTAAGGCCAAGCGCCAGGATCAAGACGAGGGCCCCTCCACACAGAGGGGAAAAAGAACAGAAAGGATCACCGCCAACCGGCTAACTTCACGTCGATCGCCGCGGCCGATCATGCGGGCACGTAGCCCCAGCAAGACCCTCCAGGCCACTTCCACGATCTCATGGAGAGCCCGTGCACCAACCATGACTACCCCGTCAAACACCTCTACAAGGACTGACAGCTCCTCAAGCGCCTGTTGAGGTAAGTTGGCAGGCCAAAGGAAGAAAAAGGCGAGGAAGCAGCAACCGAAGAAGGGGGCATAGTGGGCAAGGATCCAGACGACTGAAGGATCAAGTGATCCGACCGGACGCCTACCGACTGAAGGACAACAACAATAACGCTCTCTCCGAGCACCTTGGAACAGCTATGTCGTTTCTTCTTTTTCTAAGTTTTAGTCTTACCTTTACTTAGCGAACGCTCCTATAAAAGCACCCCGACCCGAACACTTTTCAGCTCGAGGCGCTCGGGGGCTCCACTAGGGGGTTCTACTACCCCTCTATTTTTGTTTTTACTTTAAGTACTCTTTTACTTTCATATAGAGAAACTCCTTCCTACCCAAATAAAAAGGCAGTTCGTTCCTTTGATTTACCTTACGTAACTTTGCTTTAGAACATTCCGACTGATCGCACCCCGCCTTTTCTTACGGTTACGACTGGCCGAGCCTCGTGGGCCACGCCTTGGGCTCGCAAAGTTGCAGCCTACAGAACAAACGGGCAGGTACGAGAAAGAAAGAAATTTAAAACAATATTATGCTAAGGGAAAACTAAGGAACGAAAGGGAACAAGCTTCCTCGAATGGAGCAACTCCATCACAAAAACAAAAATCGATTGCAGTCATTAAAACACACACCAAGGTTTTACACGGGGCCCCCCCATGAACTTAAACTCTTTACGTTTACTAAACTACTTATATTCTGCAAGCTATTAAACCAACCCGGCGGCATCTGCTGGCGGTGCAACCGACGAAGGCGCAGGCTGCTCACTCCCCGGTGGCACGACGTTCGGTTCGGTCGAGGCCGAGGTGACATCCCCCCCCCCAAACTAGGCTCTGGGCTATCTGTAGGCTCGGAAGCGTCCTCTCCGCGCATGCTTCAGGCCATGTCTTGATGGCGAACATCCATCACCCACTCGGTAGAGACTTGCTCTGACACCGACCGCGTGTGCGGCAACAAGCTCTCCCTGATTGATTGGATGTCCTCTATGCTCAGGCCTTCAGCATACCCGCTGCAGATAGTGGCGAAGTCCAAATTCGGGTGGTACGTCGCCACCGAGGTCAGCACCCCCGATGCTCCATAAAACAACCCGCTCCTGACAAGGTCCTTGACCATGTCCGGGACCTCTGCCAGCTGAACCACGGGTGCGCTGGTACTTGGCGCCGACCCGAAGACTGCCGAGACGACGAGCTGGGCAGCGTTGCGGATCTGGCCAAGCTCCCCTTCGAGAGCACGTCGCTCTTCATGGGACATGGCCAACTCCTCGACATTCCGATTGAAGTTTGCCTTGGTCATCTCCAGGTCTTGCTCCAGCGCCTTCACCTTTTCACCCAGCTCTGCAAGAAGGGCGACAAGCTCAGAAATAGGCTGGGAAAAAATCAACACCACGGGAAAACAAAAAGGTACGCACCGATGCGAGAGGCCTCAAGGGTGGAGAGATCCTCTGTCTGCCGAGCCACCTGCTCACGCAGCCGGGCACTCATGTCCTCCATCCCCATCACTTGGTCCCGGAGCACGAGCACCTCCCAATCCGCTTCTGACCGGGCCCTCTGCTCCGCCTCTAGGGCCTTCTGTGCCGACTCCAGGGTGGCCCACTCTAGCTCAAGGGCTACCAAGGCCTCTTGAAGCGCCGCCTCGGTGTTCACCAGGGACATCCGTAGCCCTGCCTCAGTCTCCTCCTGGTGGACCCTTGCCGCCTCGAGCCCTTGCTCGACAGCAGTCGCCTGCTCCGCTGTACGCTGCCCCTCTGCCCGCGCCGCGGCCACCTCGGCCGCCCGGACTTGGGACTCATAGCAAGTGGACTCCACCTGACGCTCAAGCTCGGCCATCCGGGCATGTTCCGCCTGGAGGAAGTAAGACTTGCGGGACAACACCTTCCTTATTTCCTATGAAAAACAGGCATGCTAAAAACAACCAACGAAAGATTCAAAGGGCAAGGATAAGTACCAGAAACTCACCTCCGCGGCAAGCTGTAGGTCGACCTCAACTAGCTGCCAGGCAAACTGAGCCTGCTTTCGGGCACTCTCAAGCTTCACGGCCAGTTTGGTGAGTTCGGACACCGCGGCATGCCCTTGCCCCCCGAAAATGTCCCAGAGCTGGCGCTCCCGGGAATCCTGGAGGATGAACCTCGCCTTCAACGGGTCCTCAGGGAAGGGCCACTCTAGGTCACCCTCCGATGAACCGCCGGAGGGCCCAGCCTTCCACTAGACCACCGCCAGCTCCCACGGCGACACCGGCGATTCCGCCACGGTATCCGCCTCGTCGTCAGACAGGATCTCCACCACCTTGTTCGCATGGGACGCTACTGGGCGTCCCAACTCCATCCCGGCCATGCTTCCCTCCGGCGCCTTTGGCTCTAACGGCAAGGATAGGTCGTGCAACCCTCCACCCGGTGAGGTAGGGAGCTCACCCCCCTTGTCTCCTCCACCGTGACCGGCGGAGGAGGGGCCGCGAGAGTTACCTCCGACGCAACCTCCGCCATTGCCACAGGGATCGCCGCCAACAACGTCGCTGCTGTTATCATGTTATCAGCAACCGCCCCAGGGAGCACCACCCCCGGGAGGGAAGGCTTTGCCGCCGCCACCCTGCTACCCCCTTCGCTCACCGTAACACGCTGCAGAGTGGGCCTCCAAGCCTCCCGCACGGGGGTCAGGGCGATGCTCAACCCCGCCATCCCCCGGCCGCTGACAAAAATCGCGGGTAAGCCACACTCCAAAAAAGACTCAACCACCAAAAGTCGAAGAAGCAACAAAAGGAAACATACCGGGTCACGAGCGGCATGACTCTGAAGGCAGGCTCCGATGATGACAGGCCCATAGGACGAGGACTGCTCCCAGGCTGCGACCCGTGCCCCCTCACTTTAGACGGGGCGAAGTCATCCCGACCGGCCCCTGCTCGGCCTGCGGGTTGCTACGATCTCCGGCTCGGGGCTCCCCGACCGAAGCAGCGAGTGGGGTGTCCCCCGACTACGAGTCGCGCATCGATCGGGCACCTGTCTGCCCCTCAGACAGCCCGGACTGCTCGACCACACCCACGGTAGGTGGGGCTTCCTCCGGCTTGAAATCCGGCGTTGGCACTAGCCCCGTCGCCGCACAAGCGCTGGTCCGCTCCTCGGACCATCTAGCTCCCCCAGCCACATCCGCCACAGGCGACAACGGGACCGGCGACACCGCCGAGAGGCATGGTGACCGCGTCCACTTCGCCGCTCGCTCGCCAACAGCGCCCGCGCTCGCCGCACGCTTCCTCGATGCAGGAACCTCCGTACGCCACGCGGCCTCCTGCTCCTCACCAGCGGACATCGCTGTAGGGTCACGACGCACCGCCGAGGTCACAACGACCTCCTGACTCTCCTCCTCATCGGAGAAGACCATGTCGTCCACATTCGTAGGATCGTCCGACGCGAGTTCTGACTCAACATCGCTCCTATGTTCCTCGGCCCTCACGCGCCAGGCAACCTCCTGCTTCTTCTCTTCCTTCCACTGAACCTCCTTGGTTCTTTTCTTCTTCTGGGCATCTGCCGCCTCCTTCTGGGCGGCCTGCCAGGCCTAGCCCGCCGGTCTCTTGGGAAGGTGCGGCCAGGACTTGTACCTCCTAAGCCCCTACGGAACGAATGAATCGAAATAAAAAGGGGGGGTGGCAGAGAAAAAGCACGAACAAAATAAGGGAGCGTACCAGCGTGTGCATGATCGAAGCATTGAACGGTATGAGTTTTCCCACCATCGTCTCTCTGGGCCTCAGCTGCAGCACTCGGCCGACGTGACTCCAGATCTCGTCGTCCGATAGCTCCTCCAGCGACGCACGGTCTGGGTCTGACCGGCCACCATACGTCCACATCGGGTGCGTCCTCTCCGCCAACGGCGCAACCCGGCGGCGGTAAAGGGTGTGGAACACCCGCACCCCGTCGAGGCCACCCCTTACGAGCTTCTGGAGCTCCTCCTCAATGACCTCCACCTTGTGCCTCTCCGTGTGGGCGCAGCCCCATGACCAGCTCTTCTGCTTCACCGGCCTCCTACCGGTAAACGCTGGAAACGGCGCCCCCACTGGATTCCTAATGTAGAACCACTCCCCATGCCATCCCCGGTTGGAGTCACATGGGGAGTACACGGGATACGAGCCTCCCGCACGCAGCTTCCTCTACAGGGCGAAGCCTCCGACCGGTGCGATCTTGGTCGAACTCCAGTCTGCCATAGCTCTCCCAGAGAAGAAAAGCCGGAAGAGATCCACGTGCGGCTCCATCCCAAGGAAAGCCTCACAGACAGCGACGAAACCAGCAAGGTGCAGCACCCCCGTCGGATTGAGATGCTGCAGCTCCAGACCCCACTCGTTGAGGAGCCCGCGTAGGAACTAGTGCGCGGGGTATCCTAATCCATGCTCGTGGAAGGTAAGGAAAGAAACCACCTCATCAGGACGAGGTTGCGGGAACTCCTCCCCTCTAGGGACCCTCCAGTGCGCCACCTCCTGCGGCGGCAGAAACCCCTTCACGACGAAAGCCTCCAGCACCGACTTCCTCACGTTGGACGTTCGCTAGTCTGACATTTCGCTCCTGATCGAAAAAAGGTCGGTGAGTTTGAAAGGACCTAGAATGCCGCCTAGAGGGGGGTGAATAGACGTTTCTGATAATTAACACCTTTAAATGCGGAAACAATTAGTAAAGGGAGTTTCCAAAATGGAAACTCCAAATAAGAGTAATACCACCCCTCACAAGTTAGCCACAAAGTATGTAAAAGATACTAAATAAATCTAGGAGCCACAATCCTGCAACACAACGATTAGCGCAAGGATCAAATAATTTCAGCACTGAGCTCTAATACCGGACGTGTCCGGTATGCACGATTTCTGCAGAGCAGCCCCAAACTTGCTCCCTTCGATTTCTATCTTCAAACCAAACTGCAGGTATGTACTGGAGATGACAGTAAACACAGAGAACCTGCATAAGAGCTAGAGCAACACAAATATCGAATGAAATGCAAATTGAGACACGATATTTGTTTTACCGAAGTTCGGACTCGTTCGAGTCCTACTCTCCGTTGAGGGGGCTATGGGCGACCCAGCAAAGGTCAGCCCTAGAGGGTACCACAAAGGTCACTCTAGCTAGAGTCTTTTCCAACTTATTTTCCTCCTTCCACTAGATGATTCCAAGGCGGCAGAATCGACCGTTATAAACTTTTCGTGGCACACCACAATCTCTAGGGTGCTCTTCGGCGATGCCTAACCGTCTAGGACCAAAGAGTCCAAGAGTAACAAATACGAATCACAAGATTGACAATATGCACAAGTGCTCAAGTGGTGGCTTGCTCTCTTTTTCAAATTCTCTCTTAACCCATAAATGGATTTTAAAATTTGTATTACACACTCACTAAGAGAGGGTTTAGGAGAGTTGGCAAGGCTCAAAAACATATGTGTATGTCAGCAGAATCAGCAGCCTCCAAAGGTGGAGGCTTGGGGGTATTTATAGCCCCCTTGAAAAACTAGCCGTTTTATAGCCGTTGCCATACCGGACACGTCCGGTATGACCTACACTGCGCCAACGGTAACTAAGTTACAGTGAAGTTGTGAGGCGTCGGAACTGCCGATGAATGCTGGGACTCCCGACCGTCGGAACTCCCTACTCACGTCGGAACTCCCAACCCTCAGCAAATTTGAAAAACATGTAACTGAGTTAAAGTTAGTGAGGTGTCGGAACTCCCGACGCATGCCGAAACTCCTGACCCTCAAGGCAGTTGAAAACTAGCCGTTGGCTTCTGGTCATCCATACCAGACACGTCCGGTATGAATACTGGACACGTCTAGTATTACCAGGACAGTGAACCCTCCAAGTCAGTTACGGTGCGAGACATCGGAACTCCCGGCCCTTGCCGGGACTCCTGACCGTCGGAACTCCCGACTTACGTCGGAACTCCCGATGAACCAACCCGAGAACAATAATTTTACAGCTGCTGGACAAATACCGGACACGTCCGGTATTGCTAGACCAGCAAGGAATCAGTTAGCTCTTTTGTCTCTCAAATACTTAAAACTCACATGGGTTGGCTTAAGCACTTATGAATAATTATCTATCAATATGATGCATCCCTCTTAATAGTATGGCATACCTATCAAACTCAAGATCAAAGGAAAAATGAATTTATACCACTTGAGTTGACCTCTTTTGAATTAATGCCGTCTCTTTCAATCTTCATCAAGTAAGGGTGCTAACATGTTGAAATTGATCTTTTCACTTGAGCATAGCCATCTTGAGCATGCGACTTGATTCCATTCATCAAATTTGAATAATCCCAAATGTATCAAGTCACTTCCATCAAATACTTCATTATAGATTTGATCCTTCACATCAATATGACCATCTTAGCTTGATTAGTACATCAACTAAATGCAAGTATTTTCTTCTTCACCCTAGCTAGGTTCTTCGGCCACCAAGCCGTCGCTTGCCCTTCACCCTTGCTTAGTACCTCGAAGCCTTTCCTTGCTATCTTCACCATCTCAAGCCATCAAGACACATCTTGTGTTGAATCATCCATTCATATGTATTGTTATCTTTTTTATTTCAATTTAGCAAGCTTCAAATATGAGACCATTCCATATGCAATCCCTTATGTCTCATTAACTAATAATCACGAGCTTGTTTTCACATAGTACATGGAAATCCCACAATAAATAAGCCTTCACATGAACTCCATTTGCATTGTTGTCTTGTGCTTGAACTAGATTGTTTATACAACAACACATTATTTTGGCTTTCATTAATTACCTGTGAGATAACCTATTACCTATCCACACTTAGCAAACTGGTTAGTCCTTTAATCACGTTGTCATTTAATCACCCAAAACCCACTAAAGGGCTAGATGCACTTTCAGAGTTCTTCTCTTCTCCCTCGCTTCCCCCCTTCTTTCCTAGAAACCTCCGTGGCTCTCAAGAACGCTCACGGCAAAAAAGGAAGAGAGAAGGCGGCGGCAGATGAAGAACAGGCAAAAGAATGAAACAAAAACCCTATCCCTGCTCCTATTTAAAGGAAAGGGAACAACAGTTAAGGAAGGACGCGCCGATCAGGGAAGGCAGAATGGCGGAGCAAGAATTTCTCTCCCTTTTCCATTTAATGCAGATGGGACGTGCTCTGAGCCGATGAGACGCACCCCGCTCGATGGAATGGCTCTTGATCGGATGGGACGTGGCCTGGCCGTGGCCCACCACTACCACACGATCAACCACTACCACACGACGGGAATAGGAACCGAAGCACCACCGCACGCGGGTGTAGGGACCAAAAATGAAATCTCCGCCAGAAGAGATCACCGGACCTCCCTGAGTCGATCGAATCACCCAGGAGGGACTCCAGGCGACATGTAAGGAGCAAAGGGACGCCTCATGCAAGCCATGTCGACTCCATCTCGAACGATGAGCACGGGTCCCGGTCAAACATTTCCGACTAAAGCTCTCCGAGCCCCGTCACTCTAGTCGTCAAGGTAAACATTACCAAAATCTCCTCTATTTCTTTACAAATCATTCATACATCCATACGCGCATTCATCTCATACGCCTGAACCCCCCAGACGGTTAGGGCATGAACCGCTCGGGGGCTCGGGAACTAAGCATTGCACGTGCAGCGAAATGCACCACAACGCTCCGTGTTGCGTCATGAAGCGGCGGTTTGCCTTATTCGACATGAGCAACCAAACAGAGCCAGGGGAGAAAACCATAGATGAGCACCGTGCAGACCGGGTCATCTCAACCTTCTCGTTCGATCCTGAACCTCTCGCCAGGCCCATAGAATCTCCATCGAAGGGGAGGCCGTTAGGCCACCCGGGTCGGTCTCCAGAACGACCTAGGCATCTGTCGAGTTGCAGGTAAAGGAGTAGTGGAATGTCGCAAGAGGGCTATGCCGACCCCGTCATGAACGACGGACCTGGATTCCACTCGATCACACCCGTTAGCGAGCTCATCGAGCTAGTCTTTGAGCCCGAGCGATCGGGACAGGCGATGAAACTCAGCCCCTCCGGTTGTGAGGAACCAGATGGGGTAACGCACAATACTCACATCGACCCCCACGAAGGCCCGATAGGGCTCGGGTCTCAAGAAAAATGCCAAGGACAGCGACCTCGAACTCGCCAGATCAACGACTACGACTCGCCCGGTCCCACGGCGCGCACCGACGCCAGGATCCACGAGCACCGCCTCGTCCGATCTTTAACTTAACTAACAACGTCTTCATAACGGCTTCACTTCCGACTATGCTCCAAAGGAATCTTGGGACCGCGACCCCGAACTCGCGTCGACAGGATCGGCGACATCCGGCTACGGCTCTTGGGACTGCGACTTCGAACTCGCGTAACAGCTTCACTAACTGAAACTAACAAAAACTAACTCTCTCGATCCGCGGCGCGCACCGACGCCTAGGTCTACTCGCGACTCCACCTCGCTCGATCCCATGGCGCGCACCAACGCCTGGGTCTACTCACGACTCTGCCTCACCCGATCCCATGGCGCGCATCGATGCCAAAGGTCAGTGAGCTCTGTCGCATCCAAACTAAGCTGTCTCCATTCACGGCGCGCACCGATGCCACGTTTTGTCTCAAACTAAACTTCCTCGCCCGATCCCTGGCGCGCACCGACGCCGGGATCAGTAAGTTCTGTCTTGATCCAATCCCCGCGCCTAAAAACGCCTCGGCTGCACAACGACGCCGTGGTTAAACAAAAATCCATCTCAGACTAAAAACACGCACACACGCTCCAAACACCCCCGGCTGGTTCTGCCAGAACCGCCCGGGGGCTACACCTGCGGGTGCATTCGCGCGCACCCGCCGGCAAGACAAAAATCCCCCGAACGATTCTACCCGAATCGCCCAGGGGCTCGGGGGCTCCTGTCGGGTTCATAAACCCGGGGTCTCTCGGGGACCGGCTTCCACGCCAAGGCTCAACCCAAGAGTCTAAAAACAACAGGGCAAAGGGACGGCCCAGCAGCCGACCGGAAGGTCTGGCCCAAGAAGAGCGACACCCGTTGTCAACTTCTTCGGCCCACCTATCCGATCGGAGCACTCGCTCCAAGCTCCAGCCACCTCCGAACGGCCTCTCCGATCAGAAGGCCTGCCCCGAGCCCTACTTTCAACTCCGACCCCGTGTCTCTCCAACCGAGGTACGTAAGAACACTGCTTCCTACTCCGACCCCGCGTCTCCAACCGGGGACCCCGTAGGAAGCCTGTTTACCGCTCTTCTCCGACTGGCGCGGCTAGGGCCGACTGGGGCTATCCGACCGGGGATGCCCGCTTGGAAGGAACTAGGGGCGAACGGAGAAAGCAGTACACAAAGTCAAACCACGATACCAGGACCATACCCTGTACGCCTGTGGGAGTAGTGCTTCACAACCACCCTGACACAAACAGTATTGTAGGCGCCAACATTTGTGTCTACAGTATTGTAGGCGCCATGGAGCTCTCATACGACAAAAAGCCCTCCATGCCTCTAGGCATCAATAGTGGGCGCCAGGGTTCACCATACCTGGTACTCATGGTAGGGGCTCCTCACATAACAATAGTATTTTGCAGGTATCGACATCCACCCTTCCTGAAGAAGCCAACGCAACCTCCCATGTGCACCTGACATTCTATAGTGACATCAACAGTATTGTGGGTGCCTACCATCATCGCTACCCTTGTCGGCGTAGGCAACAAGGCATAGAAACATCCGTACTCTCTCTCTCTCTCACCTGTAAAGCCATCCCCTTTATCTATAAAAGGGGATGCGCTCCCTCCAACAAAAGGGAGGTCGACTTCTTCAAGTTCAGACTCACTAGATCGATAGCTCACAACCCCTCAAGCACACGCTTGGACTTCTAGCTCATAGCGGAGTTCCGGTCGCCCTCGGCCCTTCCGGTCGGACCCGATCGGGCCTCTTGAACACCCCTCATTTCTCCTTCTCGTTTATAACCCCACTACAGACTTCGAGCACCTGGGCTCAGGAATAAAGTCACCGACCGAGCCAAACTGGACGTAGGGCACGTTGCCTGAACCAGTATAAATCCTGTGTCATTGAGTGCTAGACCACCTCCGATCACAACGTACAGCTAAACTACAAATATTTACTAGTTGGTCACTTTCTGTACCGACACAAACCGTCACTACCTCGTCCACAATGTATGCCGAGTTTGTAGCGTGTTATGAGGCAACGGGGCAGGTGAACTGGCTAAAGAAGTTCATACCCGGTTTGAAGGTGGTTGACGACATCTATAGACCACTTAAATTATATTACGATAATAATCCGGCAGTACAGTATGCTCACAACAATAAGTCAAGTGGTGCTGCCAAATACATTGACATAAAGTATTATGTTGTGAAAGATAAAGTCCGGGATCAAGTCATAAGTCTTGAGCATATAAGTACAGTAAAGATACTCGCGGATCCGCTTACAAAAGGCTTACCACCCAACATGTTCAGAGAACATGTAGCCGGCATGGGTTTAAGGGAAAACCTATAATTTCTGGATAAAAGAAGGCCCAAAGATAAGTATCTATTTCAGAACAGAGTAGTGTGTTGTAGCTGTTAAATCTATCGGTAATGGACCGTGACGATGAGACATGCTCTATGCGCTAATCTATAATGGAATGAACAAAAGTAAATGATATGAAAGTGAAAGATGGAAAGAGATCAAGGGGGAGATTGTTAGATTGATCTCTAATCTCAACTGGACCCAATGGCCCAGTTGGGCCTTTGATTCGTGTCCTGATCAGGGGCACCTAGCCCACCATGGCTGGAGGGCCCCTGTCACACTGCGCTATAAAAGAGGTGGGGCCCGATGGCTCTTATTACGAGGTTGACCTGAGCCGAGCTCCCCACCGACACCTAAACCCTAATCCGATCAGAGAGGGGTGCAGCGAGTGATGGAAAGCCACCAGCCGCGCCACCCGCTCCATCGACACTGTCTTCACCGCCGGTTGCCACCGCGCATTTCTGAAGCCGTCTTCACCAACCGTCGCTGTCCTAGCGCAGACATCGACTCCATGGCGTTCACTGAACCCTCCCCTCTGCGGTGTCAGGTTTGACATCTTCTTCCTTCTTTCTCTTTCTCTCATTCTACGTGCTCTAGTAGACGTTCTAGGTTCCGTAATACTATTCAACAGCGAGAACCCCCGGATCTATCCATACTAACATCTTCAGTTGCTAACAAGCAGATGCATGCATGCAGCGCACGGCTCGTGAAGTCGTGATCAATCGCAGTCCGCTGCGCGACCCATGCTGGATCTGGGTACACAGCAGCAGCAGTAGACAGTAGTAGTATGTAATATCTCTGACCAGTGACCAATACCAGCGCCTGTGTATTGTGGTGAGTGGAAATGGGTCGCTCTGGCCTGGCCTCGCGCGCTGAAAATTAAACCGCGTCGCTAGCGACGAACGGAACGGGCGCTACCTACCAATGTTTATTAGGCGCTCGACGTCGCCCGTGTAGGTGTAGCTGAGAAGGAAATGTATCACCATCGTCAACGCTAACCCAGCATGACCCGGTCCTGCTCCGTTTTACATTTTCACCGTGCATGCCGTGCGGAACATGTAAAAGAAAACCATGTCTTTGACTCTTAAAACCTCAATCTCTTCAAATTGTAGAGTAGTTATATAATATATGGCCTTATTATGAGGGTGACGTGACATTGTTGACTCGGTGATGTGCGTGCATTGCCATGGAGTATTTGAATGTTGAAGATTCGTCAATGCAAACAGGTTAAAAAACTTTGATAAATTCTCAACACAAGCCTAATATAACATGTACTCTCTTCGTTCTTTTTTACATGTCATATTAAGTTTGCCTTAAATTAAACGTTACCATATTTGGCCATCTTTTTAAAAAAAAAATCTTATAGTTTTACAATAGGTGTATTATATTATGAAAGTATATTTCATAGTGAATCTTATGTCATGAATCTATTTAAAAAACGATGGTCAAAGATATAAATATTTGACTTAGAATAAAGTTCATACATGTAAGTAAAATCATGGGCCAACAATTAATCTCCAAGAGAATGTCTATGGTGTGCCAACTTTTTAAGAAACCGACCAAGTATATGGACTGTACATGTCATATTGATGCTATAGCAACTTTGGGCTTAAAGTATGATAATAATTACAGATTTGCCATATGGATAGAGGCATAGAGCCATAGAGTAATTGATTGATACGGGAGAAAAGCTTAAGCGTTAAATATGAATTCGAGAGCGGTGGTTGTAGAAAGCGACATGTAAAAGACGACAAAAGGCTCAATATTTTTCTCCGAGCCTTTTTTGCCATAAGGTAATGTTTAGGGGTGGGCGTCCAATCTTTCGGACACTAATGTTGTCGTGGGCCACGATGCTAGCTTGAACAGCCCAACAAATGTGTTCTATTATGCTCATATTTTTTATTGGGAAATCGTTCGGTCATTGTCCACTATCTAGAATGGAAACCCCACCCTCCACTCGTCGAGGTCCCAGAATCCTAGCACCACCGAGTGCCGCGACTGCTCTGCCACGTTGGCGGCCCGCCTGCCACCATCCTTCCTCACCACCAGTGGTGCTGGTGTGTCGCCGCTGGCCCTCATGCTGGTGGTGCTCGCTCCGCCTGTCGTGTGCGCTGCCCGCCTTGCCGAGCCAAGCCCGGTGCTGGTGGTAGTGGTGCTCGTCGCCACCGCTGGTGCTGGTGGTGCTCGCGTGCTACCGCTCGTTGCCGGCTCCAACCCCAACTGCTAGATTCGACCGGCCCTGGCCTCCCTCATGTTGCAAAATGCATGTTTCCAGTGTTTCTGATGTTTCATAGGTATGTTGCAAGTATTTCATATGGATGTTGCAAAAGTAGATCGAGATGTTACATATGTTGCAATGGTTGTACACGTATGTTGTAATCTTTTGTTCCCAATGTTTCATTTTTTTCAGGCATATGTTGCAAGTGTGCTTATCTGAATGTTGCATACGTTTCGCGCATATGTTGTAAGTGGTTTATCTAGATGTTATGTATATGTGGGGGTATTAACCCCTATACCCTTACGGCTAGGCTTGGGCCGGCCCGGACCAGGGGGTCTGGCCCACTAGAAGACGACGCGCGGCCCGGCCAATCTGTTCGGAATCACGCGCAAGGAATCAAGGTAGATTTGGAGATCAAGCAAGATCCTGGTCGGTTAGAATAGGAATCCTTATCCGGCCACCTATGGCAATTGTAACTTGTTAGGATTAGTTTTCAGATCTGTAACCCTGCCCCCCGGACTATATAAGGCGGGCAGGGGACCCCTCTAGAAAACATCTCTCATTGACATACAACAATACAATCAGACGCATGACGTAGGTATTACGCCTTCACGACGGCCGAACCTGGATAAAACCTCATGTCTGTCTTGCGTCACCATCTTGTTTGTAGCTTGCGCATCTGTCTGCCGACAATCTACTACCTTGGGCATACCCCTAGGTAGACTGCTGACCATATTTCGTCGATAGTGACGCGCCAGGTAGGGGGTGTGCGTACTGCTATCCAGGCGAACAAGATGGTCATCATCCCCGTTTCCATGGCTACGCCGAACGGCCTCACGTTCACCATCGACCAGATCACCTGGACCACTGGCTCCGACGACTTCATCGCCATGACCACGGAGGAGGCGCGGATTCAATCTGTGTCGACCACTGCTTCACCTGCATTGGCTATGGCTCCGACCACGGTGGATCTGACTCCGGCCACGCCTGCATCGTCTTTAGCCACGCCGACAACCCGTCGTCCGCTTCCTCGCTACAAAGGGAGGTAGATCGACAACACCAACCTACTCGACTCCATCGATCGGGTCGGCACCAAACTTGCTGAAACCCTAGCTCTAGTAAGTTTGATTCAAAGTCAACCTAATGAGCAGGTAATCACTACCCCCAACAGATCTACCTGACCAGCTCGGGCCAGTCGTCCTGCACGACTCGGTACGGATCTCATGGTCACATCTACTCCTGAAGGGCGCTCCGTTCATCGCCGACCAGCCTCCACGACGGGTCTCTGGCTCCCCAAGTACGAAGCCCCGAAAGAGAACTACCGGGCCCACCCCTACGGCCTGCGCAACTTCGTCAACATGGTCCGGATTGAGGATTCTCAAGAAGGATCGGTCCACACAGTTCAAGAGGGTGGCTCAAGCTCCTCGTCCGACATCGCATCTAATGCCTCCGTCCACACCGAGCTCCAGCATCATGACGATGAAGGCACTGAATACGATCTGGATATCCCAGACCACGCCCCAGGGTTCCCACGATTCCCATCCTTCCTACCAAGGCGAGGAGACTTGATCAATGTTGTCAGTAATGACGAACCACCAGCAGTTGGTGAAACAGAAAAAGAAAGGCTAGCACGCGAAGCACGCAATATTGACCGGTTCAATCGCCGACAAATCGAAGCTGAGGCAGAAGAGGAGGCCCGACACATAAGGGTCCAGTCACGCGACCTTAATAATGCCTTTGATAGGGTGGGGGACAAGCAGGTCTTCAGGACTCCAAGCGCCAACGTAGCTGTTGCTATGGCGACAATGCAGCGACTACCCAATACCCCAGAAACCCAGGCAGTTCATGATGATATACAAGCTTACTTGACTGCTGCTATGGCCTAGACCGCAGAGATTGTAAATCAAGCTCGGGCTCCATCCATCCCAATTGAATCAAGCCACAGTCGCCAGTACTCAAGTCGCTCACAGCCACCCAACCAATGTGGCTCGCGCAACAAAGACCCATCAGACAATCGTCAAGGCAGAAACGGTGGCCATGATGGTGGTCGGGACGACAACTGCCGAGACAACAACGACAATCGATGTGGTAACCACGGTCACAGGGTCAACCAGGATGGCAATCGGGATCATCGCGATGGCAATAACGATCTCTGCCATTCCCTCAGAGAACGTGATCTGCGCGATCGCATTAACCAAAGGGCCAACGATCGTGCGTCCCACGAAAGCTATCGCCGTATGGAATATGATACTACCCACGGCCCTCCGGGTTTAAAGCAGTTTACTCACACCTTCGCCAAGTCATATGGCCCAAGAATTTCAAGCTCGAAAAACTTCAGAAGTACGATGGCAAGGAGAACCCTGAATTATGGGTCATGGTCTACGAAACCGCGTGCAGATCAGCCATGGCTGACGAGCACATCATGTCTAATTACTTCCCAGTCGCCGTCGGCCACGCAGGCCACCAATGGCTGGTCAGCTTGCCGGTGAACTACTTTGATTCTTGGCAGGAGCTCAAGCAAGCATTCATCGACAACTTCATTGCTACTTGCGAGCAACCCGACAACAAATATGATCTGCAGCGAATTTGAGATCGCAAAGATGAGCCACTACGTGAGTACGTTCGACGCTTTTCGAAGATGCGCATCAAGGTCCCGTCAATCTCCGACAACGAGGCAATCGAGGCTTTCATCACTTGTCTCTGCTTCCACGATGCCCTAAGGGACAAGCTCCTCTACAAGAGACCTGAATCAGTCACAGCACTCCTAGCCACTTCTAAAAAATATGCGGATGCCGATGATGCTAGAAAGATAATTATCAAAGAAACAGCAAGGGTTCCATGCTCCGACCACCCCCCACACCACGACGACTACCGCGGCAATTGTGGTCAGAACAACAATTTTGATCGCCGCAACCAGCGCAACGATTCCCGTGACCACTGCGACCAGCGTAATCAGCGACGTAATCGCCGTGACGATTACAGGGGAAAGCGTGCTCGGGAAGACGACGGCGAGGTGAACACCGTTAAAAAAGGTGGCGGACATCGCAACTACGAAGAAGACTATTCCAAAGCATTGAAAGGACCCTGCCAGCTCCATCCCAAGTCAAACCATACCATGGAGAATTTTCGTGTTCTCAAGTCTATCTACACGCGTCAACAGGCTCCGGATACATCCGACAAGCCTAACGACGCAGGGGAACAGCGCAACGAGGACAATGATGATGAAGACGTAGATCCCCGTCACAAGTACATCAAGCCAACCGATCACGTCCACACCATCATTGGGGGCAAAGTGTCCATCGAGACCAAACGAGAACGCAAGCTGCTCGCCCGCGCCTGCTTGAATGTGGCCCACGTCGACAACCTCATCGCCGATCCGCGGCTTCCTGCTTGGTCTCACCGTGAGATCTCCTTCAGCAGAAAGGACCAATGGGCTACTATACCTGAGCCAGGGTGTTTTCCCCTGGTTCTCGATCCTTGTATCAACAAGATTCAGTTCGACAGAGTGCTGGTTGACGGCAGCAGTTCCATCGATATACTGTTCAAGAACAGTTTGCCAGCCCTGAAGATAACCTAGGCTGATCTCAAACCATACGAGGCACAGTTCTAGGGCGTTCTCCCTGGACAGAGCTCTACACCTCTCGGGCAGATCACGCTACCTGTGCAATTTGGTACCCCAGACCACTTCGGCACCGACTACGTCAACTTTGTGGTCGCCGACTTCGAAGGCACCTACCAAGCTATCCTTGGTCGACCAGCGCTCACCAAGTTCATGGCCATACCTCACTACAGGTATTTGGTGCTCAAGATGCCTACTGAGAAGGGGGTTCTAACTCTCAGGGGCAACGTGTACGTAGCTTACACCTGCGAGGATGACAGCTTCAAAATAGCAGAGGCTCACGACCTCTCTATTCGCATGGCCGAGACCACGTTCGATGCCAAGAAGACCCCAGCCGATCGCCTGGAGATCCCAAAACTTGAGGCCCCACGCAAGAACATCAAGTCCAAAGAGCACAAAGCGATCCAGCTGGTCGACGGTGATCCTAGCAAAACGGCCCTTATCGGGGCCAACCTGGATCCTAAATAGGAAGACGCGCTCGTCAGGTTCTTGAGGAGCAACGTGAGTGTGTTTGTATGGAAACCCGCTGACATGCTCGGTGTACCTCGGAACTTGATCGAGCACACCTTAAATGTCGACGGCAAGGCCAAACCTATCAAGCAGAAGCTACGACGGTTCGCTCGCGACAAAAAGGAGGCTATTAGGGTAGAAGTTACATGGCTTTTGGCAGCCGGATTTATCAAAGAAGTGTATCATCCGGAGTGGTTAGCCAACCCGGTTCTTGTACGCAAAAAGAATAATGAATGGAGAATGTGCGTTGATTACACTGATCTCAACAAACACTATCCTAAAGACCCCTTTGGCTTACCTCGCATAGACGAGGTCGTAGATTCAACTGCCGGTTGCGAGCTGCTTTCCTTTCTTGATTGCTACTCTGGTTATCACCAGATTGCTCTCAAAAAGGACGACCAGATCAAGACATCCTTCATCACGCCTTTCGGCGCCTACTGCTACACGACCATGTTGTTCGGGCTCAAGAACGCCGGGGCTACCTACCAACGTGCCATACAGGCCTGCCTCAAAGATGAGATAAAAGACGACCTCGTTGAGGCTTATGTTGATGATGTAGTTATCAAAACCACGGAAGCATATACCCTTGTTGACAACCTAGAACGCACCTTTGCAGCCCTTAACACATTCCAATGGAAATTAATCCCAAAGAAGTGCATCTTTGGTGTTCCTTCTGGTATACTGCTTGGCAACGTCGTCAGTCACGACGGCATACGCCCTAACCCGGAGAAAGTCAAAGCTGTCTTGGACATGAAGCCGCCCAAAAAGGTGAAGGATGTTCATAAGCTTACCGGATGCATGGCTGCCCTAAGTCGTTTCATATCAAGATTAGGCGAAAAAGGACTACCGTTTTTTATGCTGCTCAAAGTATCCGAGAAGTTTGAGTGGTCGGAGGAAGCAGCCGCTGCCTTCACACAGTTGAAACAATTCCTTACATCACCTCCGGTCCTCACTGCTCCCAGAGAGGATGAAACCCTCCTGCTTTACATTGCGACAACTAATCAAGTGGTCTCCACTGCCATGGTGGTCGAGCGCGATGAGCCCGGCCACGTCTACAAGGTATATCGACCAATCTATTTCATCAGTGAGGTACTCAATGAATCTAAGACTAGGTACCCATAGATTCAGAAACTGATCTACGCCATACTGATAACATCTTAAAAGTTGAAACATTACTTCGACGGATATCGTGTGGTGGTCATGACCGAGTACCTTCTGGGAGACATCATTCGCAACAAGGATGCGAACGGGCACATCGTCAAATGGGCAGTGGAGCTATGCCCTTTCTCCTGGGAATTTGCAAGCCGTCCTACAATCAAGTCTCAGGCACTTGTCAATTTCATCGTCGAGTGGACAGACTTAAGCACACCTGCCTCTCAGGGGCCCGACGAGTATTGGAAGATGTACTTCGACGGCTTTCTCAACATCGACGGCACAGGAGCAGGAGTTCTCTTCGTGTCACCATCCAAGGAGCAGCTCCGATACGTCCTTAGGATTTATTTCCCGGCGTCTAATAACGCCGCCGAGTACGAAGCATGCCTACATGGTCTGCGCATTGCGGTCGAGCTCGGTGTCAAACGTCTCTATGTCTACGGAGACTCGGCTCTGGTCATCAACCAACTCAACAAGGACTGAGATACGACCAGCGAAAAGATGGATGCATACTGCAAATCAATCCGAAAGCTGGAAGGCAAGTTCTATGGCATCGAGTACACACATGTGGTCTGGGACAAAAATCAAGCAGCAGATGTGCTGTCAAAGTTAGGATCATCCCAAGCCAAAGTCCCACATGGCGTATTTGTTCAAGACCTACTCACACCTTCCATCGAGGAGGAAGATCCCACGGTCGACAAGCCTCCAGACCAGCTATTGGTGGCTACGGTTTCGGCGTCAAACACAACCGAACCACCTCCGACCACTAAGGAGCCTGACTGGAGAGTACCTTTCATCAAGTACCTGACAGATGGTAGCGGTTACACCAATCATATAAAAAACGAACGCCTGATGCATCGTAGTAAGCAGTATCTGCTCGTCGATGGCAAATTATGGCGTAAGAACGCAAAGGAGGAAATCTTGATGAAGTGTATAACCCAGGAGGATGGTGAACATCTCCTGGACCAAATCCACTCTAGCTCCTACGGCAACCACGCAACCTCGAGAACGCTGGTTGGCAAGGCTTTCCGAGCAGTCTTCTATTGGCTGTCAGCCATAGCCGATGCAGAAAAGCTAGTCTACCATTGTGAAGGTTGTCAGTTCTTCGCCAAGAGAATCCATGTACCAGCACACGAGATTCAGACAATACCAGCCTCTTGGCCTTTCGCATGCTGGGGACTAGATATGATCGGGCCTTTCAAACCGGCCCCTGGGAAATTTACATGCGTCTTCGTGCTGATCGACAAATTTTCCAAGTGGATAGAGTACATGCCCCTGGTCAAGGCATCTTCAGAAAAGGCTGTTGCGTTCATCGACCAGGTCATCCACCGCTTCGGCATACCCAACAACGTCATCACTGATCTGGGTACTCAGTTCACCGGGAACGCTTTTTGGGACTTCTGCGATGAAAGGAGCATAGTAGTAAAATACGTCTTGGTGGCGCACCCTAGAGCTAATGGATAGGTCGAGCGGGCAAATGGTATGATCTTGGACGCACTTAAGAAGAGGATGTACAGAGAAAATGACAAAGCTCCCGGAAGATGGCTCAAAGAGTTACCAGCCGTGGTCTGGGGCCTCAGAACCCAGCCCAGTCGCAATACCGGCGTATCACCATACTTTATGGTTTATGGCACTGAGGCAGTGCTCCCAGTAGATATAGCCTTCAGATCAGCACGGGTAGAGAACTTCGACGAAGACAAGGCCAATGAAGTGTGGGAGCTAGAAGTGAATAGTACAGAAGAGAAGCGGCTCGATTCTTGCGTACGTACAGCCAAATACCTTACTGTTTTGCGCAGGTACTACAACAAGAACGTCAAGGAGTGGTTCTTCATGGTTGGGGACCTAGTCCCGAAGTGGAAGATGAGTCAGGCTGGCGTTCATAAACTCGCAACCCCATGGGAAGGGCCCTTCATGATCAAGGAGGTTACGCGACCAACATCTTACGGGTTAGCTCACCTGGACGGTACGGACGTACCCAATTCATGGCACATCGATAAGCTTAGGCATTTCTATGCTTAACTACTGAGATATGTACCCCTCTTGTACTTTTGGTTTAATTTAATAAACTATTATGATTTCTTTGACCACTCTAATGTGTCACTTCGAAGTCTATCGTTATTCTAACTCAACCAGTTAAAACCGACCACCATTCCTTCTCGGGTTTTCGGAGCAGGCCCTGTCTCCGGTTCCTCCCAACGCGTGCATGGGATCTGCTCTCTACGCTACGGGTGATCGGTAGGTCCCCTCTAGTTTGACTTGTGTGTGTCTACGTGTGCACAAGCTATGCACCTTACACTCCGACCACGAGACGAACTAGGGCCATACAAACCTTTCAGGATGACGTGTCGACTAAACTGGTACAACTAAATAGAACGCTAACATGTTCTCACTTAGTTACACCAACACGAGATCCAAGCTTAAATACGTTTTCTACAAAACAAACAAGCTTATGCTGATATACAGTTACGTTATTACAAGCTTGCCTAAAAAGGTCCAAGTTTACAATAACACAACTACATCTTCTTCTATAGCTATAGCCTATACTATTGGCTGGTCGGGGCATGCGGCACCTGCTGCTCGCTAGGCCTGCCATCGTGCAAGGGTCTCGGGGACTCTGGCATTGATCGAGCTAAAGAAGATGGCCCCGCCGAGGCCTGGCTGGTCGAGACCGCAGGCATCGCCGGTTGGCTTAAAAATGATGGCACTTCCAGCTGACTTGTTGATGGCGTTCCCTGTACAGGTGCTGTCCCGCCTCCACACAGGTTAATGTCGCCAATTATTTTCGCCGACAAGTCCAGCTAGGTCATCCGTAGCTCCTCAGCCTTGTCTGGATCTACCTCCTTTGGGTATCTAGCCTCCAGGCGCTTGAGATCAATCAAGGGGTAGTGAGCACGTACCATGCTTAGCACATGTGCGCCTGTGTACTCACCCACCTCCTTCATGAACTCCTAGAACCATCCCCATGCCTTTTGGCATCTATCGATCAATCCCAGCTATGGCGTCCTTGGCACGTCCTCTGTTAGCGCTGGATCGATGAGGTTAAGGACCGGCAAAATGCCCGTTGCCACCTCCTGGCACCGGTTTTTCTAGGTGTCCCGATCCTTGGTGATCTCTTGGCACTGCGCCTTCCAGCCGTCATGGTCTTTTATCACGGCCTCCAGATGCTTCTTGGCATTAACTTTTAAAACTGCAAACCGCATAAGCTATTAAAACGTCATACCACGACAAAATAAGGCGGGCAACAAAAGTGAGCAAAAGGGTTTGGAAAACTTACTTTTCAGTTCCTCTGTCATCTTGGTCGTGTGGTCCCGGAGCTGCGACTGGTCGTGCACCAGTTTTCTGTTGTCCTCTTTCAGGCAATCACACTCTACGACCGCACGACTGTTCTCCTCTCGGAGACGGACCACTTCGGCTTCTAAGCCTACACTACAGCTGTTACTACCAACAACGCAACAACACTTGTCAGTTATTACTGAGCTGGACGACTAGGTTCTGGTTCTGGGACTCTTGCTCCGTCTTCTCATGGTTGGCGGCTTCAAGTCGGTGGTGCAAGCGTTCCACCTCCGCCGTCAGCTCCTTGTTGCTTGCAGTGATCCCCTTGATCTGGTCGAAGCATTTCTTGCGGTACCTTACGGTCTTCATTAAGTCCTGTGTGTAGATAGCTAAGTAAGACAACTTGACTAGACAGCAAGATCAGGTGGTGAAGCAAAGCCTACCTGGACCTCCGTCACCAGCCGTTTCACCGCCCGTTCAACTTTCTTGGTCTCTTCGACCTTCGGGATTTCCTCATGAACAACCCATTGGTCGTTCCGCCAATGCGACACATACACATGTCATCGCTTGTCCTGTGGACGGCCCAGGACCTCCTCCACTTCGTCCTCTTCGAGCTCATCTTCGAGTCTCGGTGCTGGTCCGGCATTAGCAGCTTCTGCGATCACTATGGCCTTCCCACGGGATGCAGCATCGACAAACGTGCTCTGTGCTCTCACCTCCGGCCGCTGCTCCTCGGTCTGTTCCGTTACCCTTGATGCTGAGGTGTTGCCCTCAGCAGGTTTAGCACTCGGAGCACTCATGCTTGGCTCGGCTCTCCCCTCGACCCCCTACTCGGGGACTGTTGTCTGACTGTTTGTTTGCTGAGGCCCCGATGGATCTTCTGCTATGGGTTCCTCGATGGCCGGCTGCTGGGCAGTCTACTCTGAAATTACTGGTGGAGCCACGCCGCTTCCGGCTAGCTGGTCCAGACTTTCGGTGGACGCCGAGCTAGTACATCCGAGATAAGTTCAGAAGGCAATCATATTCAATGCAAATTGCTAGCTTACATCAAGGTTACAAATACTTACATGTTGGAAGCGCGGAATGATGTGGCGAAGGCGCGTCTCTTTGGTCGTGCTTGCTCCACGTGCTGTGCGGGTGACTCCTGGTCTTCCTCTATATCCAGCACTATCGCTGGGCCTTGGTGCTCGACCCCTCCGCCGCTTGTCCTTCGCGCTGCAGTGGTCGGCGATATAGGTCCCACCGGCATGGAGGAGCCACCTTGCTCCATCGACTCCAGTTGCCTCCTCCTCTTTCGAGGGATGAGTCGAAAGGTGTCTGCATCCTCTCCCTCCTCTGCGTCATCGTCCGACAAAGAAAAAATTGTCTGACGACGCTTGCTGGCCGCCGGCCGCTTATCAGCAGCTTTGGCCGCTACCTCCTCTCCAGCTCCGAGCACCGCCCAGTCGACGTCCTCGATCCTGATGCTGGTCTGGGTGGTTGGGTCAGCTCCTTGTGGCCAATCTACTCCAGGGGATGGCGACACAAACACTGTCGCTCTATCCCAACCATTAATCTGGGAAACAAATGGGAGTGAACACAGTAAGTTTCTACCACAATATAAGACTACGGGTACAAGGCAAGATGAGTTACCTTTGGGGGAGGTCAGGCGAGCTTGAAAGCATGCTTGATGTCGCTCAATCTGACATAATTTGGATCAGCTAAGTTAAATAGCTCTCCAATTCTGGCTCTGACTTCGTTTTTATCAAGCGCACCCTGCCTCGTCCTCATCGGGTCCGCGCTACCTTGATACTCGTAGCCAGGATGTACCCTCCTCTGGCAGAGTTGGATCCGCCGGCTGATGAAGCTCCCGACCACGCTCGGACCATCCAGTTTTTTCCACGGGATCATCCCAAATATTTCTGGAATCTGTTCTAGGTGCTCGGGCTTCTCTAACCAGCTTGTCCTCTTCTCCGGAATGTACCCCACGTCGCACAGCGTGATCATGTTCGGCTCTTCGCGGATGTAGAACCATTTCTTGTACCAGTCGTCAAGTGACGTGTTCCATGGGCAGTGTAGGTACTGGGCTTTCATGCCGTCACGGAGGTTGAGGTACACACCTCCGGCTATCTTCGAGCCGCCGCTTCCTTTCTTCCGCAGACAGAAAAGATGGCGAAAAATCGAAATGGGGCTGGAAGCCGCCATATGCTTCGCAAAGATGAATGGAAGTGGTGACAAGGAGGATCGAGTTGGGATGCAGATTGCAAATCCCAATCTCATAGTAAAGACAGAGCCCCTAAAGAAAAGAATGTACCAGAACCTCAAATCCCCGCTTAAAGAAGTCTTCGAATACCACAATCTCACCTGGTTGTGGATCGGGGTACCCCTCGCCCTCCGGCGCACGCCATCCTACGAGCTCCTTGTTGTGGAGTACCCCCATGGTGACGAGATCTTCAATCGTTTGCTCGTTGCTTCTTGATTTCCACCACTCCTTCGCCATGACTCATGCTTTCTTCTGCGCGTCACTTTTCGCCATGAATCTGGCCTTGCTGATGAACGAGGAAACTGTGGAGGATTGATTGGTGGTGATCTCGGAGGTATTAAGGTTGGCAAGAGGAAGAAGAAGGCTACGGCTGCGAATGGCAATGGGGTGCAGTAAAAAGTAACTTACATATCCTATACTGTATTTAACCCAAGAGTTATGCCATTTCGTCTGCCCGAGATTCTTGGGAGACATGCGCACGCGCCGCAAACGATTGTTTTCACAGCCTCGAGATCTATGCCAATATATGAGCCTCTTCGTTGCCAGTGTATGCGCCTCTTCGTTGCCAGTGTGAGAGGGCCCACGCTGACGCACCTACTTACAGGTGACACGCAACTGTTTGAGTGAAAAGACAAGAAGGCAGTATGACGTGCTATACCCGTCTACTTTTTTGACCCGAAGTGTCATATTGGACTTGACAGAGCAAGTAAATAAATAAATACACAAAATAATAGTACAAGTGGCATATGGTTTTTCGCCGCACTTCTCGTGCTCGGGGACTGTCCAGACCACCATCGTGCTCGGGGACTGTCCAGACCACCATCGTGCTCGGGGACTATCTAGACCACCATCGTGCTCGGGGACTGTCCAGACCACTATCAAGCTCGGGGACTGTTCCGACCACTCTCATGCTCGAGGACTGCCCCGACCACTCTCCGAACATTGCTCGGAGACCGCTCTCCTTGGCTACATGTGATTTGTACTCACATACAGTCGAGAGGCATTTATTTAGACCTTGCTACAAGGCTGATACCTCGCCTTTCAGCAAGCTCGGGGACTACATCGGTACGATGCACCTATCGGTGCAACTCGTATTGCTTGTACGACGATTGGATTCTCAACTTCAGTGGAAATTCTTTTTAGACCCTGGCACCACGTGCCTACGTCACCTACTACCAGGCTCGGAGACTAAGTGGGCACACTTCACCTTGCGGTGAATGTGCTTATTTTATCGACCCCTACGCTCTGACTGTTTGCCAGAACTACTATTGTCTAAGGGTCACTTATATTTCTTTTCAGAAATACAAGTGGGCACACTTGATAAGGAAAGAAAATCTTTTTCTTTTTTTTAGAGCACCATGCATTCTTCAGACAACCGGAATCTTCGGCTATAATCGTGGTCTACTGCTCTCTGTTCTGACCAGAATACTGGAACATTCGATTGGTCAATGTTTCAACCAGTTGGAGATGACATGAAGACGGATCACATTAGGCGAAGGAGATCGAACGGCGTGTCGCAGCATAATATATGGTGCTCGGGGACTAGCTGTGGGGGTATTAACCCCTATACCCTTACGGCTAGGCTTGGGCCGGCCCGGACCAGGGGGTCTGGCCCACTAGAAGACGACGCGCGGCCCGGCCAATCTGTTCGGAATCACGCGCAAGGAATCAAGGTAGATTTGGAGATCAAGCAAGATCCTAGTCGGTTAGAATAGGAATCCTTATCCGGTCACCTATGGCAATTGTAACTGGTTAGGATTAGTTTCCAGATCTGTAACCCTGCCCCCCAGACTATATAAGGCGGGCAGGGGACCCCTTTAAAAAACATCTCTCATTGACATACAGCAATACAATCAGACGCAGGACGTAGGTATTACGCCTTCACGGCGGCCGAACCTGGATAAAACCTCGTGTCTGTCTTGCGTCACCATCTTGTTTGTAGCTTACGCATCTGTCTGCCGACAATCTACTACCTTGGGCATACCCCTAGGTAGACTGCCGACCATATTTTGTCGACAGTATGTTTACAATGGTTTCATGTGTTTTTCGGTGTTTTTGCAAGTGTTTCAGACGTATGTTTTAAGTGTTGCATTAGTCTTAAGATGACATATGTTGCAAGTGTTGTATTTAGATATTTTAAAAATAGATCGGGTGTTACATCTTCCTCCTTGCCTTTTGTTGCCTCGCCTCGGTGTCTCCGCCTCCAGCGAGGTCCGGCATGGCCATCACGAGGCTTTTTTAGGGAAAGAGGCACGAGGTCGTGGATGAGCGTGACACGGGCTCTGGAGACGCGTCTTGCGGCTAGACGTCCGGCGCTAGCCCTTCCATTTGCCATATATTTTTATTAGTATAAGTAAGAAATAAAAGGAGACCTTGACATGCCAAAATTTTTCCTTTTTTTTCTGCCAGCAAAATTAGGTCTATAGATGTGAGAAAGTTAAGCAAATAAATTAAAAAAACGATCTACTACATATGACGTACTCAGATCCGAGAAGTGTACATGGTTGGCACATATTTTCATTTTTTAGCACTTACGGTTGTCACAGTTTTTTTTTTTTTTGATAAACAGCACACAGTTTTTTTTTAGCACACAGTGTGTCTTCTTCTATCTGCGCTAAAGTGCGAAGAAAAAGCACACAAGTCACTGTATGAAACGTACGCAAGTACGTACGTAACAAATGCTACTCACTAGTTTAGCTAGATAGAAAAGGCGTCGTGTGTGTGGCACTGCAGCTGGCAGCTGCCTTTGATCGATTGGTTGTCAACCTTGTGAGTTGAACTGAGAACTTGCATGCGGCCTTCAAGTTGAAGCCACAACCGCGGACCGAGTACTAACTACTTGTGAGCTGAAAACCGCGTACGGAGTACTTGCTTGCGCTTAATTACTCAGGCGTCAGGGATGAATCGCGCAATGCTTAAAAGTACAAGAGCAATCGAAGAATTCAGAATGGACCCGGTCCACTATCATTTTTTTTTTCTGCTGGCACGCAGTAAAACTTGCATTACGAGACTTATAAAAGGCCACCACCTTGTCTCTCTTCTTCCAACAAACCATTCCAAGCGGCGCAACAACCAACAAGGGCGGCATCTCATATTCCCATTCGGCCATTCCCATCGATCCACTTACTCAAACTCCAACAACGTGTAGTAGACTAGTAGTAACCAGCTCCATCCATCGATCGTCTCGTCTGCACTGCAATCACATTTGCTAGCTTCATCCCCAAGGCGAACGCTCGCGCGTGTTATGGCATCGTCGGCGACGGCGAGGGCTGTGCTGGTGGCCGTCGTGCTGATGCAGTGCTGCAACGTGATGGTGGCGACGAGGCCGTTGCTGATGGAGGCGCCGGCGGGGTGGCGACAGCAGACGGCGGCTAGCTGGCTGGGGCTCATCATGCAGGTGCTAGGCGGGCAGGGCGGCAACAACCACAACTGCCAAGCTCCCAACGGGTCGTGCCACTGATAAACTAGCTAGCCGGCCGGCCGCAGACGGCGGCTGGCTGGGGATGATCATGCAGGTGGTACAAGGGCCGGGCTCCAACGGCGGCGGCTGGCAAGACCCCGGCCACCCGCAAACCAACTGGATCCATGCCCCCGTCGGGGCCGGCATGCATGCTCTTTGCTAGCTGCTGATCATCAGTGACCAAGATAGGCTGGACAATGCGGTTTTTGTTAATTTTATTTAGGCGTTAGTTAGCATATACATGTACATGCTGCGTACTAGAGATACTGTCCATTTAATTGGTTCTTTCTAGCTAGTTATTCATTTAGAAAAAAAATAAATATTCCTTTTTTTTCTAAAAAAACAGCTAGCTAGCTAGTTGTTCAAGTAATTAATTAATAGATTATATTAGCTCCATGCAAAAATGCATGGGGTTTATCTTTCGTGTAATTTTAGGATCCCAATTAATTTAATTAGAGTGCCATTTCGCAACAGGGGTCTCTTCATTCTTTATTCAAACTTTCAAAGGCATATCACATAAGACTTCCTTCTAATGGACATGAAAATCATTTTATATACACTTTTCTATTAGTTTGACCGTTGCCACAGACTGAATGAATCGCCGGAGAATCACGACGATACTAGTCCTCGCCGAAGAAAAAAAAATAGCATTGTTAATTTTGTAGGGTCGTTGACGCGAAATTCAACGCATTTTTTTTTTGACACAGTCCATGTACATGCTGCGTACACGTATGCATGGAGTTTATCTTTCGTGCAATTTTAGGTTCCAAACTAATAATTTAAATAATTTAATATAAGAGTGCAATTTTCAACCACGGATGCCTTAATTCTCTGTTCAAAGGCATATTTATATAAGACTCCCGTTGGAGTTACTCTGTTTGACACTTGTGTTACACGGTTCCTAAAACAATGATAAACAATCTAAGTATACTCAGTCCATTTCTAATTATAATCTAATTTGATGTTTTTCCTAAGTTCAATTTCTATCAAGTCTATAGGAAAAATACACCAACATATAGAACACCAAATTAGTTTTTGTTAAATTCTCCGTAAATATGTTTTAACTGATGACCATTTATCTGAACTCCTTGTAGATGTCAATGATTTTTTTTTTCTAAAGCCTTAATTATTAAAGAAGTAAGCTAAAGTAAAATATAATTTAGAACGGTGGCAATATGTATATTTTGGCATGTGGAGAGTCTGTCCAATCCAATTACCAAACTCGTAAACCTCGTGAATCAAAACTGTGATAAATAAATTATCTATTACGACTACAAGATAATGTCAATTATTATGATATAGAAAGTTTAGCTATCACGACCTTAGACTGAGCAGCGTCTTCAAGTATCACTCACCCAACTTTCTGCGGTAGAAACTCCGAGTTCCGGCTGACCGACCGCCGCGCCGGCCAGTTTTGTCGCCTCCGAAGAAGACCAGTGAAATTATGGCCCCGCGCCGCCACTTTCTGGGAACGGAGCAACGGCCGGCGTGAAGAAACGGTCGTCACAGCTAGCAGCGGCTTCTGAATTTGATCAATCTATCGCAGTCCGCCGCGGCGACTCGTTGAATCCGACCGAAGCAATTTGAAAGGCGACAAGGGAAACACACGACACGGCCGACCGATCGTGGTCCGGCCCGTGTCGTGTCTTGCGTTGGTAAGCATCGAGATCGACTTGAGACTTGGAAATCGTACGTTTGTAACATGTTCCTTGTGTAGCTACATACTGCCTACTGCAGTTACGGTCCTGTTCCTTCAGAGACAAGTAGTGTGGCTAGGTTGGTACATGTTCCCTCCGTCCCAAAATTATCGGTAATATTTTGCTGAGGGCGTTCGGACCTCCCATTCCCATCCAGACGCATCAAACCATCCACACGCCCTTCGCGCCCTTGCCCGCTGTAGTGGATGGATGGCGCCGAGGCGTAGGGCCATGCCACCGTCTTCGTCGCCAAGTTCTTTCGGTTGCGCCAGCCTCTTGTCCTTCCTCACAGCCGTCCCCGAGGCCCCAAGCCACAACGCCCAAGTAGCCCTACCTTGGCTGACTCCACTAGGCGGGCCACCTCCATCTGACTGCCGCAGCCGCCTCCCCCGTGCCCCTGGGCGCCTCCACCGCATCGGGTGCCAACATCCGCTGTCGTGGCCACCTTCACTATGTTAGTTCGCTGTGCCGCCAGTTGTGCTGAAAACGCCCGTTGTGCCACTCACGAAAGCATACATACACAACACTCGTCAATTACCCATACGAATGGATATATGCACAATCCTACTTCTACAGAGACTAGCTCGAATTATTATGAACTGTTTCAATCGCAGGGAATTTAATTAACGGACTTGAGTGTAATGAATATGCACTACTGGACGCAGGGTCTTTGCCGAGGGCCTGAAGCCCTCGGCAAAGGCTCTTCAGCCGTCGGCGAAGGATTTGCCGAGGGCAGCCCTCGGTGAAGAACCCTCGGGAAAAAAAACGTCGGCGAAGGACTCTTTGCCGAGGGCCTTTTATCGGGCACTCGGCATAGTATTTGCCGAGGGCTAACGGCGGCCCTCGGCAAAGTAAAGTAGTCGTTAGGTTCGCGGTTATTTTCCACGGTGTCTTTGCCGAGGGCTGACATACAGGCCCTCGGCAAAGAGCTTTTTTTGGAATTTATTTGCCGAGAGCTATACCGCAGGGCCCTCGGCAAAGACCTACTTTTTAATTTTTCCTGGGAATTTCTTTGCCGAGGGCTATGGTGAAGGCCCTCGGTAAAGACCTGTTTTTAATTTTTCCTGGGATTTTCTTTGCCGAGGGCTATGGTCAAGGCCCTCGGCAAAGACCAGTGAAAATTTTCAACATTCCACCTGTTTCTTGCTTTCCATGCAGACAAAAAATATATATATATATATTCAACAGCAGAAATATCCCACAAATATCACAATCATCACATATATCTCACAAATATCACATATATCTCACAGATATCACATAGATCATCACATGTATCATCACAAGTCCAAATTCAACAATTCCATAAGTCCACAATCTAACTCAAGTGTCAAGTCCACAAGTTCAAATCCGACTGAGGCTGGCCAACCTCTCCAACCGTCTGGCCTCTGCGTCACCAACCTTCCCAACCGTCTGGCCTCTGCGTCGAGGGTGGTGTAACGAAGCCTCCAGAATCAGGTGACGCACGAGGGGGGTTATTGGAACCCGCCGACTGAGGCTGCACAAACAATTATATGCTTATGTGAGATTGCAGTAATTATTCTAGGACTACAGTTTTAGTATTTAGACAGAAACCTATCAAATTTTTTATAGCTAGTGTTGTCTGGGTTTCTATGTCATACAAGCAAATCAGTAGCTAGTGTTCTCTGGGTTTCTATGTCACACAAGCGAGAAGTGAACTTTAACGCTTACAGGAGTAGCTGCAAACGCGTGCGGCACCTGAGGCGGAGGAGCTGACATCTGCACAGGCACACCCGTCTTCTGCCCAAGAGCTTGCATGATTTGCATCATTTCTGCAATCCTGACCTCCTGGGCCTCCCGAGCGGCCTGCTCAGCCTCCAGCCGAGCAGTGAGGGCCGTGATCTGCGCCGTCTTCTCGTTGTTCTGGGCCTGCAATATTGCACTCCAATATTTCAGTAATGCAAAACTAACTCAAGTGTGAGAATATTAATTTACGACGAGTAAAACAAGAATTACCTCGAGCGCATCGACCCGCTGCAGTGTCGGAGTAGGCCGTGAGCGTATGGGCTGGCTGGAACTCGTGCTCTGTGCTCGGAGCTGGCTCAGAGTGGGAACAGTGGTGGGGTCGATGGCGGCGTTCGCAATCCACGTCCGGCCGTGCTTCCTGCCGCCACCGAGCCTCATGATGGCCTCGGCATCAATGGGCTCGGTGCGGACGTCGTACTCTGGCCATGCCGCTGCTGTACCGCCGACGTGTACTCCTGGACTTTAGTGTACACAGTGTGTCTTCTTCTATCTGCGCGAAAGTGCGAAGAAAAAGCACACAAGTCACTGTATGAAACGTACGCAAGTACGTACGTAACAAATGCTACTCACTAGCTTAGCTAGAACTTGCAGCTGGCAGCTGCCTTTGATCGATTGGTTGTCAACCTTGTGAGTTGAACTGAGACTTGCATGCGGCCTTCAAGTTGAAGCCACAACCGCGGACCGAGTACTAACTACTTGTGAGCTGAAAACCGCGTACGGAGTACTTGCTTGCGCTTAATTACTCAGGCGTCAGGGATGAATCGCGCAATGCTTAAAAGTACAAGAGCAATCGAAGAATTCAGAATGGACCCGGTCCACTATCATTTTTTTTTGTGCTGGCACGCAGTAAAACTTGCATTACGAGACTTATAAAAGGCCACCACCATGTCTCTCTTCTTCCAACAAACCATTCCAAGCGGCGCAACAACCAACAAGGGCGGCATCTCATATTCCCATTCGGCCATTCCCATCGATCCACTTACTCAAACTCCAACAACGTGTAGTAGACTAGTAGTAACCAGCTCCATCCATCGATCGTCTCGTCTGCACTGCAATCACATTTGCTAGCTTCATCCCCAAGGCGAACGCTCGCGCGTGTTATGGCATCGTCGGCGATGGCGAGGGCTGTGCTGGTGGCCGTCGTGCTGATGCAGTGCTGCAACGTGATGGTGGCGACGAGGCCGTTGCTAATGGAGGCGCCGGCGGGGTGGCGACAGCAGACGGCGGCTAGCTGGCTGGGGCTCATCATGCAGGTGCTAGGCGGGCAGGGCGGCAACAACCACAACTGCCAAGCTCCCAACGGGTCGTGCCACTGATAAACTAGCTAGACGGCCGGCCGCAGACGGCGGCTGGCTGGGGATGATCATGCAGGTGGTACAAGGGCCGGGCTCCAACGGCGGCGGCTGGCAAGATCCCGGCCACCCGCAAACCAACTGGATCCATGCCCCCGTCGGGGCCGGCATGCATGCTCTTTGCTAGCTGCTGATCATCAGTGACCAAGATAGGCTGGACAATGCGGTTTTTGTTAATTTTATTTAGGCGTTAGTTAGCATTTACATGTACATGCTGCGTACTAGAGATACTGTCCATTTAATTGGTTCTTTCTAGCTAGTTATTCATTTAGAAAAAAATAAATATTCCTTTTTTTTCTAAAAAAACAGCTAGCTAGCTAGTTGTTCAAGTAATTAATTAATAGATTATATTAGCTCCATGCAAAAATGCATGGGGTTTATCTTTCGTGTAATTTTAGGATCCCAATTAATTTAATTAGAGTGCCATTTCGCAACAGGGGTCTCTTCATTCTTTATTCAAACTTTCAAAGGCATATCACATAAGACTTCCTTCTAATGGACATGAAAATCATTTTATATACACTTTTCTATTAGTTTGACCGTTGCCACAGACTGAATGAATCGCCGGAGAACCACGACGATACTAGTCCTCGCCGAAGAAAAAAAAAATAGCATTGTTAATTTTGTAGGGTCGTTGACGCGAAATTCAACGCATTTTTTTTTGACACAGCAGCATGCATGCATGGAGTTTATCTTTCGTGCAATTTTAGGTTCCAAACTAATAATTTAAATAATTTAATATAAGAGTGCAATTTTCAACCACGGATGCCTTAATTCTCTGTTCAAAGGCATATTTATATAAGACTCCCGTTGGAGTTACTCTGTTTGACACTTGTGTCACACGGTTCCTAAAACAATGATAAACAATCTAAGTATACTCAGTCCATTTCTAATTATAATCTAATTTGATGTTTTTCCTAAGTTCAATTTCTATCAAGTCTATACGAAAAATACACCAACATATACAACACCAAATTAGTTTTTGTTAAATTCTCCGTAAATATGTTTTAACTGATGACCATTTATCTGAACTCCTTGTAGATGTCAATGATTTTTTTTTCTAAAACCTTAATTATTAAAGAAGTAAGCTAAAGTAAAATATAATTTAGAACGGTGGGAATATGTATATTTTGGCATGTGGAGCTTCTGTCCAATCCAATTACCAAACTCGTAAACCTCGTGAATCAAAACTGTGATAAATAAATTATCTATTACGACTACAAGATAATGTCAATTATTATGATATAGAAAGTTTAGCTATCACGACGACCGACCGCCGCGCCGGCCAGTTTTGTCGCCTCCGAAGAAGACCAGTGAAATTAAGGCCCCGCGCCGCCACTTTCTGGGAACGGAGCAACGGCCGGCGTGAAGAAACGGTCGTCACAGCTAGCAGCGGCTTCTGAATTTGATCAATCTATCGCAGTCCGCCGCGGCGACTCGTTGAATCCGACCGAAACAATTTGAAAGGCGACAAGGGAAACACACGACACGGCCGACCGATCGTGGTCCGGCCCGTGGCGTGTCTTGCGTTTTCTTTTGAAGCGGCTGCCGTAGATCTTGCGTTGGTAAGCATCGAGATCGACTTGAGACTTGGAAATCGTACGTTTGTAACATGTTCCTTGTGTAGCTACATACTGCCTACTGCAGTTACGGTCCTGTTCCTTCAGAGACAAGTAGTGTGGCTAGGTTGGTACATGTTCCCTCCGTCCCAAAATTATCGGTAATATTTTGCTTAGGGCGTTCGGACCTCCCATTCCCATCCAGACGCATCGAACCATCCACACTCCCTTCGCGCCCTTGCCCGCTGTAGTGGATGGATGGCGCCGAGGCGTAGGGCCATGCCACCGTCTTCGTCGCCAAGTTCTTTCGGTTGCGCCAGCCTCTTGTCCTTCCTCACAGCCGTCCCCGAGACCCCAAGCCACAACGCCCAAGTAGACCTACCTTGGCTGACTCCACTAGGCGGGCCACCTCCATCTGACTGCCGCAGCCGCCTCCCCCGTGCCCCTGGGCGCCTCCACCGCATCGGGTGCCACCATCCGCTGTCGTGGCCACCTTCACTGTGTTAGTTCGCCGTGCCGCCAGTTGTGCTGAAAACGCCCGTTGTGCCACTCACGAAAGCATACATACACAACACTCGTCAATTACCCATACGAATGGATATATGCACAATCCTACTTCTACAGAGACTAGCTCGAATTATTATGAACTGTTTCAATCGCAGGGAATTTAATTAACGGACTTGAGTGTAATGAATATGGCACTCTCATTTTATTTGGAACCTAGAATTACATGAAAAAAATGTGTGAGAGATATAGACTCCATGTATTTTTGCATGGAATTAATTAGTAACAATCTCTTATTAATTACAAATTCTGAACAGCTAGCTACCTATCTTTAAGAAAGAACGAAAGAAATGAACAATATCCTATACGCAACTACATACGCATGTACAGGTTAGTTGACAGTTAACTATCAACAGAATCGGAACCAGCTTAGGAACTTGATCAAAAAATAGACCGACGACCCGTCTTGCTGCGAGCCGGCTGGGCGGCGGCCCTGATCGGACGATTGGCATGCATGCCGCAGTTCATCGAGGCGCCGCCGCCCCGGCCGGCTGGTTACGTTTACGGGTGGCCAGGAGCTTGCCAGCGGCCGGCTAGCTAGTTTATCAGGGGCACGATCCGTTGGGAGCTTGGCAGTTGTGGTTGTTGCCGCCCGGCCCTTGTAGCACCTGCATGATTATCCCCAGCCAGCCGCCGTCTGCTGTCGTCGCTACCTCCGGTGCTTCCAGCTGCAACGGCCTCGCCGCAACGAACATGTTGCAGCACTGCATCAGCACGACGGCCACCAGCACTGCCCTCATCGTCATCGTCATCGTCATCGGCGCCGCCGCCGCCATATCAGATCAGTACCTTATGATCGATGCGATCGATCACACGCTTGTCTGCGATGTACCGGGCTACTAGCTAGCAGCTAAAAGTAGCCTTGAAGAAAAGCTAGCTAGACGATATCGATGGAGCTAGCTATATCTAGCTAGTAGATATATTGCTAGCAATGTGACAGATCGCCGATGAGAGGAAGCTGGCCGGCTACGTCTATGGTGGGATGCCCTTGGAATGGTTGTTGGGAGAAGAGAGACAAAGGTCGTGGCCTTTTATAGCTAGCCTGACGCCGCCAAGAAAGCTATGACAGCGCCACAGCGGACCGGGTCTGTTCTTCGGCTTGTACTGACTCCCTCTCATCTCAGAGGTCGTCTCAGCTGATTCGTTAAACGCAAGCACGTACTACTCGGTTTCCGGGGCTCGGTCCAGTTCTATTTCAGCTCACAAGGGTTGAAAATCAAATCGATCAAAGCCAAGTGCATATGCTAATAAGACAACGATTTTGAAGTAGTATTTCCATGTGTCTGGGTTATATTACATTACATATACGTATTCTAGTCTCGTCATTCGGTAACAAATACTCCCTCTGTCCCATTATTTGTGTCGCTTTGGCTTCTTAGGAGGTATGGCAGGGACTGTGAATGTGGACATTAAAATCCACTGCCACAACAACAGTCAAAGAGGGACAGAGAGGAAGTATGTGACAATATTTTGTGGTTGTTTTAAAGCAACTATTTTGAACTTTTGTTACAAGTTATTGTTTATGTACTGAGTTTGGTTATTTAAAATGACACGAGTGGATTTGCCTTGAATTTTGTAAAATGTTTTTTTTTTGCTTTTTCATAAATGTTTGTAAAAAACATTATAGAATTGTGTTTTCAAAAGAGTTTCCTTCTCGATCCTCGCAAGGCACGCTAGGAAAACGTAAATTCTGGAAATTCACATAAAAATTAGAAAGATTGGCATTAATTCAATAAACTCTAATCACCATTAATAATACTTCTTCCATTATAATAAATACCATAATATAAATTGATGATAATAGCTATTAGATTCAAATTGTGTTTTCTAAATGTTACCCACACACCTTTTGTCATCATTATAAAAAACATAAAGTGACCTTTCTAGATATACATATAATTACTTACCATTGGTAATAATAACATTAGATTCAAATTGTGCTTTCTAGGTGTTTACCTACCTCTGCCTCTACCACTAAAAAAATATAAATAACATAAATTAACCTCCTTATAGATAGGTTAGTTATTGTTATATATTGTTTTTGCAAGGAACGAAGAAGGAGGTGAATGAATATATATATATATATATATATATATAGCTAGCGTGGTCAGTGCTCTATTTGTTGGACCGAAGGATAGGCCTCTTCCCTCGTACATATATATCATATAATACACACACATTGTTTGAATTCTCGTGTTGACTTCTTGTTCTGCCACCGAGAATTCAATTTGGTCGAATTCAACGAGTAGTACAAGTAGTTGCCGCGGACTCATTGATCGGTTCTCCTCGTCTCCCCGCATCAGCCCGCCGCCTGCCCCGCGCGCGCGGTTACACTGACAACTCGATCTCGTCGATGCATGTATTGCAGCAACAGAGAACACGTATGGTCATGGTCATGGTCATGGTCATGGTCACCACGTACGTACGGGTACGGCGGCCGGCAGCCCATGGGAGTTGTACGTGACAAATCCATCGGAACATGTCCTTGTCACTATTCCGTGTGTGCTACTCCATATGCACTTGCACGGTTCTTGTTCCTTCAGAGACAAGTAGTGTGGCTAGGTAAGTACACATTCCTTCTCTCCGTGCAAAGATTATTTTAAGTTTATTATGCATCCTCCGTCCAAAAAAGAATAATTCCTGTAGATACGGGTGGACAAAATTTCACCAAAAATGATTATTAACTGACTAATCGAACGAACCAATTAATGAAAAATTCGATTAACCGAAATTTTCATGATCTATTCGGCAAAGACTTTGGGCTATTTTGTTCACGGAAATCTATTTGGTTTTTGAGCTGGCATTAACCGGTTTAACTGAAATTATTTTTAACTATTATATATTAAACACTAAAAATGTGTCCATTTGCATATCTAAATGTATTTCTATGAGACTTTGTTTGTTAGAAGCATTTTTTTTGTTGATTTTCCCTTTGTTTCATTACATGATCCATTCCTTGTTAGGTGCTTTTTCTCAAGACAAATATATTGTTGTATTATCTTTCGTAAAAGTACAATATACATTGCAGTTAACCGATTAACCAAAACTGATTATGTTGGTCGGTTCTTAGTTTTTTTGCAATAAATTCAGTTAATATTTTGCAATATTTATGACACTAATATTATTAATATATTTTATTAAATATAATTTCATAGCATATCTGCTTTTCTATTGTGAATGTTGATATTTTTTCTATAACATTGGTTGATTAAAGATGAAGATATTTATAACTGTATCCTTTTTCATACCTATTATCTAAAAAAATCTTTTTTCTAGACCGGCGTCAGACCAAGTACAATAATGGACTTATAACCAAGCTAATCGTGATATGGAGAAGAGAAGAGAGGAGAAAGATAAGAGCTTAGCTCTCATGCAAAAAACAAGCTGGACACGGAGGCATATGCATTAGTGCGCACATTGTTGTAACATGACCACCGCGAGTGGCGGAGACCTACGCAGTCAGCAGGTTACGAGGGCATCTCCAAGCTGTTACCAAAACGGAGGTCGTGCTCCCGCGCCTCCAAACACGGCCCTGACGCGGTCTCCGCCCGGCTGGCTCGCAGGCGTCTCTAGCCGATGGGGCGGAGGCCGCTCCGCCAGGAGACTAATTAAATGCCAACATTGTTTGGGTATGTGCAGGTAACCAGATGAAGGCGCTCGTGGACTACGCGGATGCTCCAGCATGGTCTCCGCCCGTCGGGGCGAAGACCCAAGCAGGAGATCAACGATCCTGGGATGCCGGAGGCCTACGGCTTTGGCACTCCCAAAGGCGGAGGCCTGAAGGCTCGTCGTCGGATCCTGAGGCCGGACAGAGCGGAGACCCACGGCGGAGGCCCTAAAGCCCATCGCCGAGTCTTGAGGCCCGATGGGCCGGTTGATCATGCAGGCCCAGTACCAGATGGCGGCATGGCAAGATTACCCCCGAGACGGAAGGCAAGTAGAGGAATATCCCAAGAATGTACTGTAGCAGTTGAGGGATACTACTGTAAACCCAGTGGATGTGGTAGTTGAGCCCTATAAATAGGGAACATTTGTAACAGTAAACGGTTGGTTGGTGGACGAATTAATGAAACCATAGCTTTTCGTGCCATTCCCTTACTCGCCCATCTATCACGCCTATTTCCCGTGCCTCCGCCAGGAGGTGCGGCGTAGCAGGCGGAGGCCCCCACTTCCTCACTCTGTCTGAGAGGCGGAGGCCTCTACCTCCTCCACACTGTCTGAGACCGCTAGTTTCAACATTGGCGCCCACCGTGGTTTGGCCAAGGCAAACCAACGATGGCAGGGAAAAGAAAAACCAACACCAGAGCAGCAGTGACCACGGGTCAAACCAAAGCCAGAAACAACGCAAGCCATATTGCGTTTTTCACGACGAAAACGCAGGGCACAACACCAAAGATTGTCCGGAGACAAAAGAAACACAGGAAAGGATGAAGAACAAGCAGACTGCCCAACCTCCGACATAGCAGAGCGCAAGAGAGGTCAACACCACCTACACAACTGGCCACCAGCAGTACTGCCCAATGTACCCAGCGCTAAACGCAACCCAAATACATCCCTCCACACTGGCCTCTGCCTATTACCCAAACTTCCTACCAGCATGGCGGTCATCGCCTTCGCAGCAGCCTACGGCGGGCAACTACAGGTCGGAGGCAAGCCTGACCTACATAAACCCAAAATCTCCCCATATAACCTACCTCGAAACAAACCCATCGGAACAAAACCGAATAAGGTTCGAGCCTCCGCTCCATAGCACCACATGCAGCAACTACCTCCGCCACCACCTCACAACCAACCCCCAACACCAAAAAACGAGCCAAACCTAGAAAACCAAGTCAACCCTCATGGAGCACTGCCAACAATAGGCATGATATTGCCAATCGCCGGAGGATCATCAATGGAGTTCCAAACGAAAAAGCAGAAAAAGGATCACCTCCGCCTCGTAAACAATGTAGCAGTCCAAGGCCCGGTGAAACACACAGATTGGTCCAGAGTCCCAATCACCTTCACAGAAGAAGATCTCCAGCTAGAGAGCTACCCTCACGCAGACGCAATGGTGATCAAGACCAACATAGCAGCATGGGAGATAAGCAGAGTACTGATCGACACTGGCAGTTCAGCAGATATCATCTTCGCAAATACCTTCGACCAAATGAAGCTCAGTAGAAATCAATTACAGCCCTCCAAATCCCCTTTAATAGGATTCGGAGGCAAGCAGATACAAGCATTAGGAAAAATCTCACTCCCAGTGTCGTTCGGAACCCAAGCGAATGCCAGAACCGAGTACATAACCTTCGACGTCATCGATCTGTATTACCCATACAATGCCATCTTGGGCAGAGGATTCACAACCAAATTCAACGCAGCCCTGCATATGGCCTACCTGTGCATGAAAGTACCAGCACTCCATGGTATTATCACAGTCCAAGGCAGCCAGAAAGAAGCAAGAAACATAGAAAAAGCTATCTACAGAGCCCAAAGAAACATCAATGTAGTCGAGTCGGCAGACAAAGAACTAGAGCCTCCGGATATGCCCAGAGGAGAAACAGATATGGCAGGTCAAGAAGAGACAAAGCTGATCCCTCTAGAAAAGGAATTACCAGACAGAAAAGTAACAATCAGCTCACAATTGAGCAAGGCAGAAGAGGAAGAGCTCATGGAAACTCTAGTAAAAAACAAGGACATCTTCGCCTGGTTAGCCTCCGACCTCCAGGGAGTCAGTAGGGACATCATACAGCACGAACTGGATATCAATGAAAACATGAGACCAAGAAAGCAGAAACAGAGAAAAATGTCGGAGGATAGAATCCTGGCAGCAAAGGCGGAGGTGCAAAGATTGCTAGATGCAAAAGTGATCAGGGAAGTCAAGTATTCAGAATGGCTTGCAAACGTAGTACTGGTACCAAAGAAAAATGGCAAAATGAGAATGTGCATAGATTTCACAGATCTGAATAAAGCTTGCAAAAAAGACCCTTTCCCATTGCCAAGAATAGACGCCTTCGTCGATAAGGCAGCCATATGCCAGAGGTTCTCTCTCCTCGACTGTTTCTCTGGGTATCACCAAATCTGGATGAAAAAAGAAGACGAAGACAAGACAAGTTTCACCACTCCATTCGGGACATATTGCTACACCAGAATGCCAGAGGGCCTCAAAAATGCCGGAGCAACCTTTGCCATAATGACAAAGATAGTTTTGGGCTCACAACTAGATAGAAACATCATAGCCTACGTCGACGACATAGTGGTCATGAGAAAGAACAAGAATGATCATGTCTCCGACTTACAGGAGACCTTCGCCAACCTCAGGACAGCTAGCCTCCGCCTCAACCCAAAAAAATGTATATTTGGAGTCACAAAAGGGAAGATGCTCGGTTATATCATAAGCAGCGAAGACATCAAAGCGAACCCGGAAAAAACCAGAGCAATAATGACAATGGCAGAGCCCAAAAACAAGAAAGAAGTGCAAAAGCTGACGGGAAGAATAGCAGCGCTCAACAGATTCATCTCAAAATCAGCAGAACACAGCCTACCCTTCTTCCAAGCCCTGAGGGGCGGAGGCAACTTTGAATGGGGGTCCAAGCAGTCGGAGGCATTTCATAACTTGAAAGCGTATCTGGCAAACTCACTGATGGTCTCCGTTCCAGAATCGGACAGCCACCTATTGCTATATGTGGTGGCCTCCGACCATGCAGTCAGCGCAGTCTTAGTACACGAGCTGGAAATAGAATCAGGCAAAACTCAAAAACCAGTTTATTTCATCTCAGAAGCACTGTCCGGAGCCAAGCTAAACTACACAGAGGTAGAGAAAGTTGCCTACGCAGTGCTGATGGCATCAAGAAAACTAAAGCACTATTTCCAAGCCCACGAAATCTCAGTTCCAACATCGCTGCCACTACAAGACTTGCTCAGAAACAAAGAAGCCTCTGGCAGAATAGGCAAATGGGCTACAGAGCTATCACAGTTTGGTATCTCGTATGTCCCTAGAACAGTAATCAAATCACAAGCATTAGCCGATTTTGTAGCAGATTGGACACCTCCGATAGAGCCCAAGGTACAACCAACAACTCAAGGCTGGATAGCATTCACGGATGGAGCCTAGGGCCAAGCCGGAGCAGGAGCCTCCGCCGTCCTAACGGCACCCTCCGGCGTCAGACTGAAATACGCAGCAAGGCTAGAGTTCAAATCAACAAACAACATAGCAGAATATGAAGGCCTGATCTTAGCGCTGAGCAAAGCAAAGGCCCTAGGGGCAAAAACATTGACAGTCAAAATAGATTCTCAGGTGGTCACTGGCCAAGTAGAGAAAGAATACATAGCAAGAGAGCCAGAACTCATCAAATACCTATCCGTTGTCAGAAACTTGGAGCGGAGATTCGAGGGCTTCACCCTGAAGCACATACCAAGAGCAGAAAATGCAGAGGCAGATGAATTGGCAAAGGCTGCGGCAAACAACCTGCCACTGCCACCAAACACTTTTTACCAGATCTTGAAGTCTCCGACAACTGTGGAGACACCTAAGGCACCAAAGGCAATACTACACCTGCAAAATGAAGATTGGAGAAAGGCGATAACAGAATTCCTAGAAGGCAAAACCAGCGAAGAAGATGAAGCAAAAGCAGCAAGAATACAGGCCAGAGCAAGGAATTACACAATCTTAGATGGTGTACTGTACAAGAAAGGAGTAGTCCAGCCTCTCCTCAAGTGCATATCATAGAGTGAAGGCATAGAGTTGCTTCAAGAAATACACTCAGGAATTTGCGGGTCACACATTGGCTCAAGAGCATTATCAGCAAAGATAATAAGGCAAGGCTTTTATTGGCCAACACACATACAAGACGCGGAGCAGACAGTCAGAACATGCAAAGCATGCCAAACATTCTCTCCAGGGCAGTCAAAACCATCGTCGGAGACCCAGCTTATACCTCCGACATGGCCGCTACAAAGATGGGGTATGGATCTGGTTGGCCCAATACCACCATCCCAAGGAGGAAACAGATTCGCAGTAGTGGCAGTAGAATATTTTGCAAGATGGATAGAGGCAAAGCCGCTGGCGAAGATAACCTCAGAAACTGTCAGAAAATTCTTCTGGCAAAACATCATTTGCAGATTTGGTGTACCGAGGATTTTGACAGTAGACAATGGAAAACAATTCGATTTAGAGAACTTCAAAGAATTCTGCAAAAGCATTGGGACAAAACTAGCCTTCGCCTCAGTATACCACCCAGAGTCCAATGGTGATGTGGAAAGAGTAAACAGAATAGTGTTCTCAGCAATATCAAAAACATTGTTGGGCCTACGCAAAGGAAAATGAGTAGATGAGTTACCCAGAGTGATTTGGTCACACAATACATCTATCTCAAGAGCAACAGGATTCACACCATTCAAACTGCTTTACGGAGAAGAGGCCATGATGCCAGAAGAAATAAAGCATGAAAGCCTCCGCACAATGAGTCAGCTGATGTTGCAAGATGAAGAATATGCAAAAGAAACAATAGAAGCAATAAGACTGGAAGCAGTCGAAAACATTGCAAAATATCAGTCCCAAACCAAAAACTAGAGAGACTCTTAGGTGGTAAGGAAAGACATAAAACACGGAGACCTCGTACTCAGAAGAAAACCCAACGCACAACTTGTCAGCAAGTTGCAACCGAAATGGGAAGGCCCATACACAGCAACGGCAGCAGGCTAACCTGGTTCTTTCCACTTGACCGACAGCGAAGGTGTCACAACAACCCATACATGGAATATTGACAGCCTTCGCAGATACTACATCTAGGCAATGTACCAAAGGGCAACCTCCGCAAAATATAAGCGGAGGCCCCTCCATGTATTTACCTTAGTTTTTTTTACTTCAATCAAAACAAAATGTAAAGGAGCCTACACTCTTTTCCTCACAGGGGAACTCCAAGTGGAGGTGAGGTTTTTAACAAGGCAGGCTCAATGTAAAAATCCTCTACAAGTATAAAGAGGTAATTCCCCAAAAGAGCACCCCAAAAAAAATCCAAAACCGAAAGCGGCCAGCTCTGGCGCCGCAATATTCGGTAAACAAAAACTACATGTCCTTTCAAAGCGCCAGCCATAGGCAAGGGCGATTCAAAATGACCTCTATGGCCAAACAGGCCTTCGACCTTGACAAAGACCTGACCAAAGTCAGGCATCGAGGCAAAATTTTCTTTTGGCCAAAAAGACCTCCGGCCCTTGACAAAGACCTGACCAAAGTCAGGCATCAAGGCCAAAATTTTTGGCCAAAAAGGCCTCCGACCCTTGACAAAGACCTGACCAAAGTCAGGCATCAAGGCAAAAATTTTTGGCCAAAAAGGCCTCCGACTTTTGACGAAGACCTGAACAAAGTCAGGCAGCAAGGACAAAAAAAATTTTGGCCGAACAGGCCTCCGACCCTCGAAGAAGACCTGAACAAGTTCAGGCGCCAAGGAAAAAACAACCTCGGATAAATAGGTCTCCGACCTTAACAAAAAAACCTAGCATTAGGGGCAACAAATTTGTGGCGCTAGAACCAGGAAAAAGGTCTCCGCCATCCGAAACAGAAAAAACAGAAAGGGCCTGACAAAACACTGCCACCACTGCGGCGCCAGGCCTCTTTACTTCAAAAAGATCTCAAGGGGAACGAATAATTCAGGCAAGATACAGGCTATTAAAGCCAAGATACGTTCCAACTAACAATGTACAAAAATGTTAACACCCGAAAGCCACCACCCCACTATAAAAACGGATTCCCCCCATGCCCTTAAGAAACTCAGTCAGCATAAGGCGCAAGGGCGCAAGGGGGGAGCAAGGCATAGCACAGGCAAAAGCCATAGCGATAGCCATGGAGGCAGGGGTCTCCTTAGATATCCAACTCGGCCGTAGATATTGTACAAAAACTCGTAAAACAGAGGCAACAGTAGACAGTCGGAGGCAGTGGGAAAAGAGATAGGACCTACGGCACGGTGATGAACAGCAAAGGCCTACGGGAGAAGGGGGATATCGCACGAAAACTCGTAACATCCCCCCTGATGCCAGGGACCTAACCTGCCATCCCCAAAGATCAACCATGTCCCACGGGTGTGCAGCGTCGGAGACCCATACCTCCGGACAGCTAAAACACCTAGCTAAAGAAATATCAAAAGTCTCCGCCGTCTGCACAAGCTGCGCCAAGCCTCCAGTCGGATCAAACACCGATTCCGCAAGCCTCGCCAGGCAGACTTCAAGTACGCCTCCACCGGTCGAAAAAACTGCGGAGACTTCTACCCCGGCCATCAAGCGAGCACAGAGAAGGAGAGAAAATGGGGCGAAGGTCCTGGCCACCACCTCTGTATCGCACACGTTCGCCCAAGCAAAGAACAATAGTGCGCAAGCTCGGGACTAGACGAGATATGTAAACTAGCACGATAAGCTCAAGCCACCGCACAAACAATCAAGAAAGTGAACCTGTCTTGTATTCCATAAAACGTCAAGAAGCATTCTTACAGGACACCAACTTGCAATAGAATCCTAACTATTGTGGCGGAGGTCCGCGCCAAGCGAGCGCGCGAGCAAACCCAGCGCGCTCGTCGTCTATGTCAAACTTAACCGACTCGAACACGTCGCGTGCAACGCTGCGGGGAAAGGCCGAACGCCAATACTCCCAAAGCTCTCCGCTCACGTAAATGCCATCGTCGTAGAGAGTCAAAGGTGCAACATCTTGCGCAGGCTCCCGATTCGGAACCTGCGCAAGGTTAAAGTTTTCCACAAAACCATTCAGAACAAAATAAACTTTATTCACAAGAGTCCAGCTGGACTACAATATACAAGTTAAAAGAACTAAATCCTACAAAGAGCCTAGACCTCCAGAGTCCCGGACGCTGTAGAAGTCCCAGGAGCGGAGCCCGCACCAAACACGGACGGAGACGGTGCCTGCGGCTTCCGGGCGTCACCACAGCCGATCATAGCGCTCTTCGGGGAGTTAGCAGAGGTGGAGGCATCACCCGCAGTCGCCGAGCTAGGAATCGGCGGAGGCCTGCTCGCCAGACCCTTCTGCGCCTCTTGTTAAAGCACAGACCACAATATCAGCTTCACAGAGCAATAAAAGCCTCCACAGCTTCATAAGAAACAAGGAAATGGAAAAACAGCGACAACAAAGACTACAAATACCTCCGCCCTCTTCTCCTCCGCTAGCTTCCGGGCGGCCAGCCTCCCAAACAGAGCCCAAAAGTAGCCGATGAAATTCCTCAAGCTTTTTCGCAAACCAGGAGAAGTCTCACCAAGCACCTCCGGACCCGGCAGCGCCCCCCCAGAATACTCTCAGTATGCGTACACCCGCCACGCACTAGAAGCTTGGCGTAGTTCGTCACACCTGCTAGCGCCCCGTAGTCCATGTAGCCGTTCACCAGATCGGGGAGCTTCACAAGGTGACGCTTTAGCTAGGAAGCGAGGGCGTAGACGCTATCTTCCTCCAGAGGAGCGGAGGTTTTGCCACCAAACTCAGCGACGGCGGCCCGGTACTGGCTAACGGTTGTAGCAAGGACCACCTTGACTGAGTCCAAACGCCTCGTCGTCAAAGTCAGCTGCCCCTCCATTGCAGCTGCGGACTCCTTCTCAGAGGCCAGTTCTCACCGGAGACCCTCGGCCAACTCGTTCGCCTTACGGGCCTGCTCGGCAGCCTTGGTGAGATCGGCCCTCGCCACCTCCGTTTCTTTTTCCTTCTCTACCAGTGAAAGACGAAGAGCTGCAAGGGAGTTGGTCAAACGCCCCTTGTCACCCTCCAGGCGCTCGTTCTCCGCTTTGAGCGCTTCAATCGCAGAATCTCGGTCGGAGACCTCACGAGTGCAGCGCTCTTCCATAACAACGCCCATGTGATACCCCTACGATCAGAAAGAAGAAGAAGACTAAGGCGATCAGTAATAGAAATAAAACAAAACAAATATAAAGGCGAGCATACACCAAAAAACGCAAACTGCCGAAGACGAACCAAGCTCTGGTGTTCTAGATGAACACGGAGAAGCTGGAAGAAATCCATGCCTCTCAGACGCTGTTTGAAGCGATCTGTTCAAAGAAGAACAAACAAATACAAAATCATAAGGTGAGGAAAACAAATCTCACAATGAATACACAAACTGCCGGAGACCACCTCCGACGTCTCCAAGAACCCCAAGATAGCACTCTTCCCAACCTGAGATAGAAGTGCCGGAGGAGCCTGCGTAGAAAAAAAAACAACAACAACTCAGGTCAGAGGGCCGATCAGACATAGGCAATAACAGCAGACCAAGAGACGAGTAAGATAAAAACACTCCACACTCACTTGGACCCGGCGCCATCAGCCTCGGCTGCCCCAGACCAAACCTAGCGCTGGCAGCAGCCGCTTGTACCTCCGGAGTGAGGAGTCCGGCCATGACATCACTTGCAAAAGCAACATAGAATACATAAACAAATAAACTGGGCGAAGACAGTAAAAACAAAAGTGTGTGCCAAAACAACTCACTCATAAAAAGCCCAGGGTGGGTCGCCTGCTGAGCCCCCTAGGCAGAAGTCTCTGCCCTATCATGCGGCGACCGAGCCACCAGGGCCTGCTCTGCAAGCACGGCCTCCGACTGCTCATCGATGGCCTCCGGCGCGGGGGGAGGCAAAGCAACGGCGGGAGCAGGAGGAGCATGCCGCAGGTCGACCTCCGCGCCCTCTTCGGAACTTGAGGACATCCCGCCAAAAATGTCAGGCATAGGATTCACGGCGCTGGCCTCTGGCTGTTCGGCGCCACTCGTAGCACCGTGCAAGGATCGCGCCAAAGCGGAGCTGGCCTCTGGCCGCCCCGCACCGCTGACAGCGCCGCGCAAAGGGCGCACCGAAGCACCAGGAGAGCCGCTATCTCCGCCGCCTGCGGCCTGCACATCCCTTGATGGGACGAAAGAGCTCTGGCCGTCTTCCCTGCCGACGGAGGCAACGCCCGTACTACCAGACAAAGGCGCGGCCGGCTCAATCACCAGAGTGTCGAACTTCTTCTTCTTTTTTGGAGGCGCCCGTGCAACAGCGGCGCCCTTCCTCTTCTTGGACTCGGCCTCCGCCGTAACGTTCTTCGTGGAGGTCTTCTTCTTCTTCTTGTCAATCGAAGCCAGGACCTCCGCGGGAACCTCGCACTCCCGGTAGATGATCCCGAGCTCCTCAAAAACTCGATTGAGCCGCGGCATGGTGCCTGCCACGGCTCTCCGAGATGTGTACTCACGCTCAGAAATTTTGCCGACCAACCCGATGGTGGCTTCTTCAACCTCAGAGACAAAGCCATCCTCCGTCACCCCCTCCCCCAAAGACTGGCCAAAGCGGGGGAACGGAATCCCGGCGTTCGGCCCAAAAACGGGAACCTGCACCGTTTCCAGCTGAAAGGGTGGATTGTCTTTGCTCAGGGGCCAATACTTGGAGGCCATTATCTCCTCCACTAGATCACGGCCCCTGGAGTAACGGCACACCAGCGCAAAGGCCCGTTCACAGGCTTCCCTCGTCGGAGACACCGCCTCCGGCGGCTCCACACACGTATGCGACGCCATCACCTCCATCCTTGAGGTCAGTGGATATTCCCGGACCTCCACACCATCCTCGGTGGTGCCACACACCCCGTAGGTCTTCACGTAGAACCACTGCTCAAGCCAGCCACGGTCCCATTTGTTTTTCTGGCAGAATGAAATCTCCAGATGATCTACGCCTTGGTTCCTCGTCGACATGAAGGTGCAACTACCATACTGGCAGATCACCTCCACCTCTTTGCCTTCCCGCATCTCCTTCTTCTTTGGCTGCTTCTGCAGCTCGTAGTAAGCGCAGAAGGTGTCCACATCCGGCTCGGCGCCATAAGAGACACACGCCCAACAGAATTTGCTGAGCGTGAGGAAGGCCGTAGGAGTCAGATGATGGAGCTGGATGTTGAAAGTCTCCAAAACCCGGCGGAGGAAGGGGACGTAAGGAAGGCGGAGGCCGCAGGTGAAGAAGTCCCGGAACACCACCGCATATCCCTCCTCCGGCTCCGGAATGGTCTGGCCGGGCGGAAGGATTTTTACCCTCGTAGAAGGAAAATACGATTCCTTCAACATCTCCGCGACCGCCTCCTCAGTAATGGAGGAGGGGCCGAAATCCCATGACTTTATCGCCATGACTCCGGAATCCACAGTGATCAGGTCTCCGACGAACGTGGAGACACTCCCCAGATCTTCCTCCAGTAGCTTCTCAAACTCTAACGCGGAGGCAGAGGCAAGCATGCACTCCTCAAAGCGAGCACCCCAGCCGCCTGCCCTAACACCAAGAAGGTGGCGATAGGGTCCGAAGAAGGCGGGCCGGTGAGTATGGGCGAAGGTGGAAAGGAAAGCCACCGTGGCGGCGACCTGGGAGGAAGGCGCAAGCGAAAAGAAGGAACGCGCGAAGGCAGCTCAGGCGAAAGCAAAGAAAGCAGAGACCGATTTCTGGCGCTGCAAGAAAAACGAATGAGTCGTGCGGGAGGGGACCCCGCCACCAACCCCGCCCTTATATAGGCCATGGGCGGGCGGTTCGGCTCCTGCCGAACAACGGTCATCTCCGGATAAGTCACAAGATGCACGACGGCTATATTTGCAGCCAAACGGCTACTTTGACAAGACCAACGGCCGCGCCAGAGCGGGCCAGGGGAACCGGCGGAGATCGGTCGGAGACGTGACTATGCGCAGTCTCTGCCCCCGCGGACGTCCTTGCTTAGGGCGTTTTGAGCTCACGGCACGCTCAGGCGGACCGCGGTCTCAAAATGGGGGAACTGTTGTAACATGGCCACCGCGAGTGGCGGAGACCTACGCAGTCAGCAGGTTACGAGGGCATCTCCGAGCTGTTACCAAAACGGAGGTCGTGCTCCCGCGCCTCCAAACACGGCCCTGACGCGGTCTCCGCCCGGCCGGCTCGTAGGCGTCTCCGGCCGATGGGGCGGAGGCCGCTCCGCCAGGAGACTAATTAAATGCCAACATTGTTTGGGTATGTGCAGGTAACCAGATGAAGGCGCTCGTGGACTGCGCGGGTGCTCCAGCATGGTCTCCGCCCGTCGGGGCGAAGACCCAAGCAGGAGATCGGTGATCCTGGGATGCCGGAGGCCTACGGCTTTGGCACTCCCAGAGGCGGAGGCCCGAAGGCTCGTCGTCGGATCCTGAGGCCGGACAGAGCGGAGACCCACGGCGGAGGCCCTAAAGCCCATCGCCGAGTCTTGAGGCCCGATGGGCCGGTTGATCATGCAGGCCCAGTACCAGATGGCGGCATGGCAAGATTACCCCCGAGACGGAAGGCGAGTAGAGGAATATCCCAAGAATGTACTATAGCAGTTGAGGGATACTACTGTAAACCCAGTGGATGTGGTAGTTGAGCCCTATAAATAGGGAACACTTATAACAGTAAACGGTTGGTTGGTGGACGAATTAATGAAACCATAGCTTTCCGTGCCATTCCCTTACTCGCCCATCTATCGCGCCTGTTTCCCGTGCCTCCGCCAGGAGGTGCGGCGTAGCAGGCGGAGGCCCCCACTTCCTCACTCTGTCTGAGAGGCGGAGGCCTCTACCTCCTCCACACTGTTTGAGACCGCTAGTTTCAAGACACATGTTGTATAACTTGGCTCTTGTAACTTGGCTTATAGCCAAACACTGTGTTCTCTGACACCCAGCTCCATAGTAGTAGCTAGCTACACGGTTTTCAGCGCTCGATGGGTCCATTCCGATTCCTTTTATTTACAGAAATGCTATACAACACATGTGTTTTAGCACAAAAAAACATATGGATTTTTTTATCTCTCTCCCCCTCTCTCTCTTTCTCACCGGTGACCACCGGCGCCGGCGCCGGTGACCGGCGAGCTCGCCCCGGCGCCCGCGCCTGGCGCGCCTCCCTGCCCCGCGCCAGCCATGGCAGTGGCGGTGGCGGCGGCGGCGCCCGCGCCCGCGACCGGCCATGGCAGCGGCGGTGGATCTGTGATTTGTCGTTCCATAGAAAAAAAAATTGTGATCTATGATCTGTGGATGCTAGAGGTAGAAAACATATTGTTGTGTAGTAGACAGACTCGTTATAGGCGCTCGACGTCGCCCGTGTAGGTGTAGCTGAGAAGGAAATGTATCACCATCGTCAACGCTAACCCAGCATGACCCGGTCGTGCTCCGTTTTACATTTTCACCGTGCATGCCGTGCGGAACATGTAAAAGAAAACCATGTCTCCCTCCCGCGCGACAAAACTGGTTCAAGGCATTCGATCGGTCGAGTCAGCTACGAGTACTAGGTACGTGGCGTACCTACCTACTCCCTCTATCCCCGTTTTGGAGTGGTTTTAACCTTCACTCAGAGGGTAAAGGCTAAAACGACTCTGAAATTGGGACAGAGAGAGTACGGCACAAGGCAGTGGTCAGCAACCTCGGTGCTTAGTGCTGAAGCAATGTGCTTCCCGCGAACTTGTGGTTTTGGACTCAGTCAACTGTTCTTATATTATCCCTTCTGTCCTTGACTATTAAAACCTCAATCTCTTCAAATTGTAGAGTAGTTATATAATATATGGCCTTATTATGAGGGTGACGTGACATTATTGACTCGGTGATGTGCTTGCATTGTGATGGAGTATTTGAATGTTGAAGATTCGTCAATGCAAATGGGTTAAAAAACTTTGATAAATTCTCAACACAAGCCTAATATAACATGTACTCTCTTCGTTCTTTTTTACATGTCACATTAAGTTTGCCTTAAATTAAACGTTACCATCTTTGGCCATCTTTTTTTAAAAAAAAATCTTATAGTTTTACAACAGGTGTATTATATTATGAAAGTATTTTTCATAGTGAATCTTATGTCATGAATCTATTTAAAAAAACGATGGTTAAAGATATAAATATTTGACTTAGAATAAAGTTCATACAACATGTAAGTAAAATCATCGGCCAACAATTAATCTCCAAGAGAATGTCTATGGTGTGCCAACTTTTTAAGAAACCGACCAAGTATATGACTGTACATGTCATATTGATGCTATAGCAACTTTGGGCTTAAAGTATGATAATAATTACAGATTTGCCATATAGATAGAGGCATAGAGCCATAGAGTAATTGATTGATACGGAAGAAAAGCTTAAGAGTTAAATATGAATTCGAGAGCGGTGGTTGTAGAAAGCGACATGTAAAAGACGACAAAAGGCTCAATATTTTTCTCCGAGCCTTTTTGCCATACGGTAATGTTTAGGGGTGGACGTGCAATGTTTCGAACGTTGATGTTGTCGTGGGCCACGATGCTTGAATAGCCCAACAAATGTGTATGCTCGTATTTTTTATTGGGAAATCGTTCGGTCGTTGTCCACTATCTAGAACGGAAACCCACCCTCCACTCGTCCAGGTCCCAGACTCCTAGCACCACCGAGTGCCGCTACTGCTCTACCACGGTTGCGGCCCGCCTGCCACCATCCTTCCTCTCCACCTGTGGTGCTGGTGTGTCGCCGCTGGCCCTGATGCTGGTGGTGCTCGCTCCGACTGTCGCGCGCGCTACCCGCCTAGCCGAGCCAAGCCCGGTGCTGCTGGCGTTGGTGGTAGTGGTGCTCGTCGCCACCGCTGGTGCTGGTGGTGCTCGCGTGCTACCGCTCGTCGTCGGCTCCAACCCCAACTGCTAGATTCGACCGGCCCTGGCCTCCCTCATGTTGCAAAATGCATGTTTCCAGTGTTTCCGATGTTTCATAGGTATGTTCCAGGTGTTTCATATGGATGTTGCAAAAGTAGATCGAGATGTTACATATGTTGCAATGGTTGTACACGTATGTTGTAATATTTTGTTCCCAATGTTTCATTTTTTTTTTCAGGCATATATTGCAAGTGTGCTTATCTGGATGTTGCATACGTTTCGCGCATATGTTGTAAGTGGTTTATCTAGATGTTATGTATGTTTACAATGGTTTCATGTGTTTTCGGTGTTTTTGCAAGTGTTTCAGATGTATGTTTTAAGTGTTGCATTGGTCTTAAGATGACATATGTTGCAAGTGTTGCATCTAGATATTTCAAAAGTAGATCGGGTGTTACATCTTCCTCCTCGCATTTTGTTGCCTCGCCTCGGTGTCTCCTCCGCCTCCAGCGAGGTCCGGCATGGCCATCACGAGGCTTTTTTAGGGAAAGAGGCACGAGGTTGTGGATGAGCATGACACGGGCTCTGGAGACGCGTCTTGCGGCTAGACGTCCTGCACTAGCCCTTCCATTTGCCATATATTTTATTAGTATAAGTAAGAAATAAAAGGAGACGTTGACATGCAAAAAAAAAAAAATTCTGCCAGCAAAATTAGGTCTATAGACGTGAGAAAGTTAAGCAAATAAATTAAAAAAACGATCTACTACATATGACGTACTCAGAGCCGAGAAGTGTACGTGGTTGGCACATATTTTCATTATTAGCACTTACGGTTGTCAAAGTTTTTTTTTTTGATAAACAGCACAGGTTTTTTAGCACACAGTGTGTCTTCTTCTATCTGCGCGAAAGTGCGAAGAAAAAGCACACAAGTCACTGTATGAAACGTACGCAAGTACGTACGTAACAAATGCTACTCACTAGTTTAGCTAGATAGAAAAGGCGTCGTGTGTATAGCACTGCCCGGTTGTCAACCTTGTGAGTTGAACTGAGAACTTGCATGCGGCCTTCAAGTTGAAGCCACGACCGCGGACCGAGTACTAACTACTTGTGAGCTGAAAACCGCGTACGGAGTACTTCCTCCGGTTCTCTAAAGCAAGTCGTTTTTAGATTATCTTAAGTTAAATATTTTAAACTTTGACTACAAATAACTTTTTTGGGTTGAGTTTGAAAATATGAAAGTGACGTAAGTAGATTCATATTGAAATGTAGTTTCATAAAAGTATATATTGACTATATTTTATAAATATTTTATAGCAAAAAGTTGCAGTTAAAGTCGTTTCTTAAAGACCGTATCGATGTCCAAAACGACTTGTTTTAGAGAACCGGAAGGAGTACTGGCTTGCGCTTAATTACTCAGGCGTCAGGGATGAATCGCGCAATGCTTAAAAGTACAAGAGCAATCGAAGAATTCAGAATGGACCCGGGTCCGCTATCATTTTTTTTTTCTGCTGGCACACAGTAAAACTTGCATTACGAGACTTATAAAAGGCCACCACCTTGTCTCTCTTCTTCCAACAAACCATTCCAAGCGGCGCAACAACCAACAAGGGCGGCATCTCATATTCCCATTCGGCCATTCCCATCGATCCACTTACTCAAACTCCAACAACGTGTATAGTAGACTAGTAGTAACCAGCTCCATCCATCGATCGTCTCGTCTGCACTGCAATCACATTTGCTAGCTTCATCCCCAAGGCGAACGCTCGCGGGTGTTATGGCATCGTCGGCGATGGCGAGGGCTGTGCTGGTGGCCGTCGTGCTGATGCAGTGCTGCAACGTGATGGTGGCGACGAGGCCGTTGCTGATGGAGGCGCCGGCGGGGTGGCGACAGCAGACGGCGGCTAGCTGGCTGGGGCTCATCATGCAGGTGCTAGGCGGGCAGGGCGGCAACAACCACAACTGCCAAGCTCCCAACGGGTCGTGCCACTGATAAACTAGCTAGCCGGCCGGCCGCAGACGGCGGCTGGCTGGGGATGATCATGCAGGTGGTACAAGGCCCGGGCTCCAACGGCGGCGGCTGGCAAGATCCCGGCCACCCACAAACTGTTGTAACACGGCTCCGGCGGGTGGCGAAGGCCTCCGACCGCGAGGTGTCGCCAAAGCGTCTTCGACCGTCTTAGGGCGGAGACCTGGCGCTGACTAAAGAAACTTTCCTGGCTATGCTCGAAGGGCGCTGCACGAGGTTCAGCGCCCTCGTCGCGGATTCCGCCCGGGCCAGGCACATACATCTCCGACCGCCCAGACGGACGCCGCCCCGCTTCAGCTTACGAGCGTCTCCGGCAATAAGGGCGGAGGCCGCCCTACCTCTAAACTAATCAAACAAACAATCTTGCCTAAGTGTGTGCAGGTACTCAAGCGCAGGCGCCCGTGGTCCGCGCAGACGCGCCAGCATGGCCCCCGCGCGGCCGGGCGGAGACCTACGGATGATGTCTCCGACCGGACCGGCGGAGACCCACCAAGGCGACGGCGCGCCCCTGAAGACGGAGGCCAGCGTCGGGAACTATGGCCCCCGCGCGGCCGGGCGGAGAATCGCGGGAGATGTCTCCGACCGGACCGGCGGAGACCCGCCGAGGCAACGGCGCGCCCCTGAAAACAGAGGCCAGCATCGGGGACCTAGGCCTTTGGGCCGAAGACTGATGCATGGTGGGCCGGCCGCTCATGGAGGCCCGTTACTTGAAGACGGTATGGCAGGATTGCCCCGCAAACAAGAGGCTAGCGGCGGAATATTCCAGGAATGTACTGTAGCCGTTGAGGGGCATTGTAATAAATTCTGTCATGAAGTAGTTGAGCTATATAAATAGGGAACACTTGTAACCGTGCAGATGGTTGGTGAATGAATCAATGAAACCCTAGCTTTCCGTACCAGCTCCCTACACGCCCTCCTGTCGCGCCTATTCCGAGCCTCCGCCCGAGGGCGGCGTCTGACGGGCGGAGGCCTCAGTCTCCCCCACGTTGTCTGAAACTGCTAGTTTCAACATTGGCGCCCACCGTGGTTTGGCCGAGACAAACCAACGATGGCAGGAAAAAGAAAAACCACCACTAGAGCAGCAACGACCACGGGTCAGAGAGGAAGGCCTAGGCGCACCACTCGTAGCACCTACGCAACCTCGCCAGTGGAGGATGGCACCAGAGCAGATGCCCAGGGTCAACAACCGGAACCCCAACATCAAGAGATTCAAGAGCCGGAGGCCCAACCAAACTCTGGTACAACACTCGAGCAAGAACTGCAACAGCTGCAAGCACAGTTGCAAAGAGCGCAACAAGAGAGGGACAGAATGGCAGCAGCATTCGTAGCTAATCAGCAAGCTACTCAAGCGTCAGCACAAGCAGCTGAAATAAGGCAGCAGTTGGCAGTCCTACATGCTGAGATGCTAAGTATGCAGCATGCAGTACCAGCATCAACCTCCGCGATCCCAGCCTCCGCAGCAACACCAACCGCAACCATGCCTCCGCCAGTGATAAGCCCAACCACGATGCCGTCTCAGGCGATGCGGAGGCCTATCGACCCCAAGTCCCCACTCTTTGAAGGCATACAACAATCGCCATGGCCAACGGTGTACAAGCCAATCACGCTACCAAAGTTCAACGGAAAGACAGACCCCCATCAGTTCATCATGAGTTACAAGGCAGCAGTAGCCTCCGCCGGCGGAGACGACGCCGTCTTAGTAAAGTCATTTGTTATTGCTGCCGAAGGTGATGCGTTGGCTTGGTATTCCATGCTCAAACCAAGCACGGTCTATTCTTGGGAAAATCTCCAGGACAAGATATTGGCAAACTTCAAGGGGCTAGCAGCACAGTCGCTGACATCCACAGATATGTTCCAGTGCAAACAAATGCAGGGAGAGACACTACACGACTACTTCCGGAAATTCGTGCAACTAAAGGCGAAGGCACCAGACGTCCCAGAAGAGATCGCCATTGAAGCAGCGATCAAAGGGCTCTGAATCGGGTCGTTCGCAGCACACCTAGCAAGAAAGAAACCAACTTCCATACAGCAGTTGTACGACGAGTTCGAGAAGAACTACAGATCAAACAATGACCTCCGAAAAAGGCTGGAGGAGCAGGGTCAAAACAGACAGCAAAAGAACAACAAAAACCCACAGAAGAGCTATACGAACCAGAACGCATCAAATCAGAAACCAGGCCAGGGGCAGGTGCTCAGCATCGAGGGTCAACCTCACCCCGAACAAGGGCAACTGGCAGGGCCAGCAGGGCCGGAGGCCCAGACCAGGAACCAAGGTAGGCAAGGTTATCGAGGCAAAAACTGGAACAAAAACCACAACCAGAAACAACGCAGGCCATATTGCGTTTTCCACGGCGAAAGTGCAGGGCACAGCACCAAAGATTGTCCGGAAACAAAGGAGACACAGGAAAGAATGAAGAACAAGCAGACCGCCCAACCTCCGGCACAGCAGAACGCAAGAGAGGTCAACAACACCTACACATCTGGCCACCAGCAGTACTGCCCGATGTACCCAGCACTAAACGCAAACCAAATACATCCCTCCACACTGGCCTCCGCCTATTACCCAGAATTCCTACCAGCATGGCGGTCAGCGCCCTCGCAGCAGCCTTCGGCGGGCAACTATAGGTCCGAGGCAAGCCTGAACTACATAAACCCAAAAACTCCCCACATAACCTACCTTGAAACAAACCAACCGCCACAAAACCAAAGCAGGTTCGAGTATCCGCCGCAACAGCAGCAAATGCAGCAACTGCCTCCGCCACCACCCCACAACCAACCACCAACACAAAAAAATGAGCCAAACCTAGAAAACCAAGTCAACCCTCATGGAGCACTGCCAATAATAGGCATGATACTGCCAATCGCCGGAGGATCATCAATGGAGTTTCAAACGAAAAAAGCAGAAAAAGAATCACCTCCGCCTGGTAAACAACGTAGCAGTCCAGGGCCCAGCAAAATACACAGATTGGTCCAGAGTCCCAATCACCTTCACAGAAGAAGATCTCCAGCTAGAAAGCTACCCTCACACAGACACAATGGTAATCAAAACAAACATAGCAGCATGGGAGATAAGCAGAGTGTTGATTGACACTGGCAGCTCAGCAGACATCATCTTTGCAAATACATTTGACCAAATGAAGCTTAGCATGAATCAACTACAGCCCTCTGAATCCCCTTTGATAGGATTCGGAGGCAAGCAGATATAAGCACTAGAAAAGATATCACTACCAGTGTCATTTGGAACCCAAGCAAACGCTAGAACCGAATACATAACCTTCGACGTCGTCGATCTGTATTACCCATACAATGCCATCTTGGGCAGAGGATTCACAACTAAATTCAATGCAGCCCTGCATATGGCCTACCTGTGCATGAAAATACCAGCACTCCATGGTATTATCACAGTCCAAGGCAGCCAGAAAGAAGCAAGAAACATAGAAAAAGCAATCTACAGAGCCCAAAGAAACATCAACGCAGTCGAGTCGGTAGACAAAGAACTAGAGCCTCCGGATATGCCCAGAGGAAAAACAGATATGGCAGATCAAGAAGAAACAAAGCAGATCCCTCTAGAAAAGGAGTTACCAGACAGAAAAGTAACAGTCAGCTCAGAGTTGAGCAAAGCAGAGGAGCAAGAGCTCATGGAAACTCTAGTAAAAAACAAAGACATTTTCACCTGGTTAGCCTCCGACCTCTAGGGAATCAGCAGAGACATCATACAGCACGAACTAGATATCAATGAAAACATGAGGCCAAAAAAGCAGAAGCAGAGATAAATGTCAGAGGACAGAATCCTGGTAGCAAAGGCGGAGGTGCAAAGATTGCTAGATGCAAAAGTCATCAGGGAAGTCAAGTATTCTGAATGGCTAGCAAACGTAGTACTGGTACCAAAGAAGAACGGCAAAATGAGAATGTGCATAGACTTCACAGATCTGAACAAAGCTTGCAAAAAAGACCCTTTCCCCTTACCAAGAATAGATGCCTCCGTCGACAAGGCAACCAGATGTCAGAGGTTTTCTCTCCTCGACTGTTTCTCTGGGTATCACCAAATCTGGATGAAAAAAGAAGACGAAGACAAGACAAGTTTCACCACTCCATTCGGGACATACTGCTACACCAGAATGCCGGAGGGCCTCAAAAATGCCGGAGCAACCTTTGCCAGAATGACAAAGGAGGTTTTGGGCTCACAGCTAGATAGAAACATCATAGCCTACGTCGACGACATAGTGGTCATGAGTGTCGCAGAACCGACCAATTTATAAGAATACAAGTATAATGGCAATCCGCAAGCGGTTGCACTGTCATACTTGAACCCATATAAACCCGGTAGTCCGTCGAGTACCACGACGGGTCTCGATAAACGATTTACAACAACCAAGATCGTACAGGATTCAACATACATGCCACATATTACATAAAGTTCACAGATACTTTTCATCATCAGAGTACGAATAGAAAGTTATTACAAACCGAGTTTGATAATTAAAGCGGAAGCAAATAAGTTCGAAGATAAGTTTCCAACGTAGTTTGATACAGTGCCATGCCAGATCATGATCCACAAAAGCAAAGATAGGAATTACTAAGGAAGCCTGCCCAAGGCTTACTCCTCATCCACAGCGGGATAGAAGCAACTCTTGCAATAACCATGATACACAGTGCCATCTGCAACAATGGGAAAATAAACCCTGAGTACGAGAAGGTACTCAGCTAGACTTACCCGTCATGAACCAGAAATAAAATGACTCCAAGGATTATGCAAGGCTGTATAAGTGGACGTAACTTGACAACATTTTTGCGAAAAAGGCAATTAATCTTTGTACACTTATGATTCTTTTATCAAGTTAATTATAACTATCCATTTCTAGATTAGCAACTACCCTGTGCCAAACATGTGGTATATTATTTAGAATCATACAATAGTAACCATAGCAGGTATTGTAATTCCATATTCATCTGAACCATCATGTTTCATAACACAGTTACTACGATGTTGGAGCTAGCCAAGTTTCTCACTATCCGGGAGAGACGGCGATTCTAATCGATTTCTACCAGCTGGGAATTTATTCCTAACACAAACCCAGATCTACCAGCCACGATAGTCTTAGGTCACCTTTGGTACAACTCCGGTACACATTTCGCAGGTTCGTACTACGCCGCACAATCTGGAACACCAGATGCCAGGATGCTCAGGCCAAACCTGCCCTTGGGCTCAGTCTGATCGTTCCCCGGAAGGAGCGCACAACAGAACGATTCCTGGCCTGAGTTGAATTACTCGGCTTCGCGGTCGGAACGAGTTATCCGGCCAGCTAAGTGAGAGGCATGCGTTCAATCTTGTCAGAAGTTCCAACAACGGTACGGTCCTTGATCGACACAGACGGGGATAAGTCCACACCCAAGACCTCCATGCCTTGTTGCTTCCCTATCGACTTCCCGTCCGGTCTCAATTTACTTTTACCTCATGGTTCTGTTCCACGATAGCAGATATAGCCAACCGTGCTCCGGTATCCACCTATATCTCGCAGGTGACAGGACATCACCCGACTTCTACAGGTCTAAGCATGGCTAAGCATATATATTCGATCCTGGACCTATACCGGTTAAAGGGATAATATCTGGACAAGGATTGTACATGCATCAAGTGGTTTCATTCAACTCTTATAACCTAATGCATCAATCATAAGTACGTAAGTAACCATTTGTAAATTACTGGGAGACTTATAATGCTCCGGGGCTTGCCTCGCAGAAAGGAAGTAGGGCGATGGTCAGGGCACTCCGGAAGCTCTTCAGGGTTCTGCTCCACGCCTTCGGGAGCTGCGGCTTGCGGATCCTCCTGCGGGTTCCCTTCCTCTGCTTCTTCGAATTCCAGCAACGTGATCTCTTCCTCCGATCCTAGATGCATGAGTATGGTATAAGTATTACGAATGCATAATGTTAACAAGTGCATCGCGTTGTTGAGTAGGTGCATATCTCTTCTCGATTACTACTTAACTATTTCTACAATGCATCGACTACACCATAAAATAGCAGCTACTTGTTTCACTCATAACTGGAGTTCTACAAATCCAAAAACAGTGATCCTAGACTTTTTGGAAAGCTTATCAACTTCTCTACGACTTTGTTATTAACCATTTTTACAGTACACATCAGTTTCAACATGTAACTCATCATATTCTAGAATCAGTCCGGAAATGACTTAACATGCAATATAAAGTAAGACTACTTCTACTTTATGTAATCTTTCACAATTTGACAACCTAGAACCTACCAATAGTTGAAGCATACCAAATACAGTTAAGATAATATAATGGTGAAGCCCAAACTATTTATTAAATTGCCTTTATTATTTTATTTAGATATCTAGGTTAAATAATAATTATATATCAGATGTGCTTAATAAATTCTCAAAAATTTACAGAGCCTTACTAATGCTATCAAAGGACTACTATAAAAATTTCATGTCATTTTACTAAGTAGAACATTCTATACAAAAATGATAAGGAAGCAAGGCTTGAAATAGCATAAATGGAAAATCCTATTGAAAAGTGTCAAGCAATAGATTTCTTATTTTTCCTAACATCCATATGGTACTAGTATCATCTCCAATAAATCTCATGAATTTTGGACTTATAATTAATTTATAAAAATTCATGCAAGGATTAACTATTTATAAAAGAAAAATCTATAACTATAGATCTACACATGCACTGGTCCTCAAATTTTTATCCAAGCTCAGGTATGACAAGAATAGCCTACCACAAAAATTTCATAATTTTTGGAGCACAGGAACTCTAGATATAAAATAAACAAATTTGAATGCATTCAAAAGCACATTTGAAATCCCTATTTAAATCTCCAGAAATTTCTACTGTTGAAGCCAAGAACATATTTTTCTTAAATACTACACTTCCTAATGAACACTTACAAATTTATTTCACAATTTTAGGAGCTTTCAAACTGAAGATATGAAAATCACAAAAGAAATCAAAAACTGGAATATTTGAACTAGCCTACAACACTGCTGTCGCTGACCGGTGGGACCCAGTGGTCAGGGGACCCCACATGTCAGTGACATGGAGCAGAGCAGCGGCGCTGCTGGGCACTGCGCGGCTGCGGCTCGTCGACGGCGAGCTTCGCCGGCGGTGAGGTCATCATGGTATGACCTACATGACCTGGCGAACCTATTGAGCCGCATGGTCGGACCTATTGCCGACCCTAGAGCTAACGGCGGCGGCCATGGCGGGGTGGAGGTGCGGGTCGACGGTGAAACGCCGGTGTGGGCTACGGTGGTTCGACCTAAAGCTCGGACGAGCACCAGCTACCTAAGACGCACTCGATGCACTAGCTAACGCATGGATAGGTGGACTGTGGCGCTCCGGCCACGGTGACGGGGCTTGTGGCGGAGCTCCGGCGAGCTTAAACGCGCGGCGAGGGCTTACCAAGCTTAGTCAGCGAGCACGGGAGGGAGCAGTGGTTCGCTGGGGAGGCGGAGGAGCTATGGTGGTGGTGCTGGAGTGGCTAGGCGCGGGCTGCGCGCGGCTATGGCGACGGCGGGGCTCCGAGAGCTCGGCGGCTGCTGCTGCGAGGAAGAAATGGCGCCGGGAGCGAAATGGGAGCGCGGGATGGCTCGGGCGGGCGCTGGCGTGATGAAGGCGTGCTCGGGCGCGGCGTGGCCTGCGCGGTCAGGGCAACGGCGACTCGCGGCCGTCGCCGTGGACACGCGGCGCTCTAGTTCTGCCGTCGGTCGGCCACTGAACGCGTCGTTCAGTTTCGTCAGAAACGTGATGGCCGAGCCTGACGACGAGTTTTGTCGCTGATTTTCCCGCTAATCCGTCGCTCCAAAGCATAAGACGTCCAAACAAAATTTATAGCCCTATGTACCAGCTTCAACTTTGGTTAAGGGAGTATGTTCAAATTCGCAACCAAAAACAAGTAATGTCATCCCCAAGATGGGCTTGTCAGGCTGTTAATGAACCACGACTTAGAAAAATCGTTAAGTGCTGAAATCAAGATTTGGCTGGTTTTTGTGGGACCCATTCAAGCATGTTAGAAGCTAAATCAGTCCATGTCATAAAAATAAAAGTTGTTCCTTATGTCAAACACTACAACTTTGCTTTAGTGAACTCCTCCATGCAAGGTCCCTAACACCTAGTTCAACTTCAGTCAAACATGTCACTTTGAAATCATGATACACATTCAAACCATGGCTAAATGACTAAACTAGCCCTAGCATTACATACCAAAGTTGTTCATGATGATATCCTAAGCATGTTTGAGTAATTTGCAAGGCCATTTAAGCATTTCATGTAGTAGTCACTCATATAGCTATTCAAGTCAACACATGAAATATCACTTAAGTGCTTGATCATGAAATGTGGCCTTCATGAACAAGGTTCCTTTTGTTAACCTAAGTGTAGCTAAGGTGTTGTAGTGACTAGCATTACCCACTTGCATTCATTTGTACAAGATCATATGCATATGTTCCAAGAAACACGAGATAACAAGCAATGTTTCATATGTTTCGATCAAATGTTTCAATTGTAATTGATGATTTATGAATGCTTGATGCTTATGCTCATGCTATGCAAGTCAAGTTATGCAAGGCTAACACCCGAGGTGTTACAGCCCCTCCCCCTTATAAAAATCTCGTCCTGAGATTTGCAAGGCCTACCATTCCTGGAAAAAGGCGGGATAAACTTCTTGCAGATAATCTTCTCTTTCCCATGTAGCATCTTGTTCACTATGATTGTTCCACACCACCTTATAAAACTTAATGATCTTACTTCTTGTTACTCTCTCCATCTCTTCTAATACTCGAATTGGCTTTTCTTCATAGGTCAAATCCGATTGAAGTTGCACATTGGTGGGTGCAATAGCTTCTTCCGGTACTCGAAGACATTTCTTTAGCTGCGAAACATGGAACACATCAAAGATTGCACTCATCTCTGGTGGTAGTTGTAGCTTGTACGCAACATTTCCTTTTCGTTCCAAAATTTTGTATGGCCCTACATATCTTGGTGAAAGCTTCTTTTTCATCCCAAATCTCTTCATACCTTTCATGGGCGATACTCTCAAGTACACATAGTCACCTACTTCAAAAGTTAGTGGTCTTCTTCTTCTATCGGCATAACTCTTCTGTCTTGATTGAGCTGCCTTCATGTGTTGTTGGATGATACGTACTTGTTCTTCGGCTTCATTGACAAAATCAATACCAAAATATCTCCTTTCACCGGGCTCAATCCAATTCAATGGAGTTCTGCACTTTCTGCCATACAAGGCTTCAAATGGAGCCATTTTGATACTCGCTTGATAACTGTTGTTATAGGAGAATTCAGCTAAAGGTAACCATTTCTCCCATGAACCTTTTGAAGATATAACACAAGCCCTAAGTAAATCTTCTAGGATTTGGTTCACTCGCTCTGTCTGTCCTGAAGTTTGCGGATGATAAGCTGAACTTCTGATTAGCTTGGTTCCCAAAGCTTGGTGTAGGTGCTCCCAGAAACGAGCTATGAACTGTGGTCCTCTATCTGAGATTATAGTCCTGGGTACTCCATGCAATTTCACGATCTGGGAAACATATAACTCAGAGTATTTACCCGCGTGATATGTTGTGTGAACTGGTACAAAATGTGCTGACTTGGTGAGACGATCAACAATGACCCAGATTGAATCGTGACCTTGGGGCATTGTTGGAAGGCCTGTGATAAAGTCCATGCTGATTTCCTTCCATTTCCATCCTGGGATAGGCAATGGCTGAAGTAATCCAGCGGTTTTCATATGGACGGCTTTCACTCTACTGCAGTTATCACACCTAGCAACATAGGCTGCGATCTCTTTCTTCATCTTAGTCCACCAAAAACGGGTTTTCAAATCTTGATACATTTTACTACTACCCGGGTGGATAGACAATTTGGAGGAGTGAGCTTCTTCTAAAATTTGATTCCTTAGCTCACGGTCTTTCGGCACCACTAGCCGGTCCTCAAACCATAATACACCTCTTTCGTCCAATCTAAAATGTTTGGTTTCTTGCTCTTGCATTTTTCTCTTGATGTGACTTATTCCTACATCAGTCTGCTGTAGCTCTATGATTTTGCCCTCAAGCGAACAACTAATTGTGATATTGTGTAGTACAGCAGGATGTAGCAAGTTGAATCCATCTTCCAATAGCGCTTCCATAGTGTTGCAATGGGACTTCCGACTAAGTGCATCGGCTACTACATTAGCTTTGCCCGGATGGTAATGCACTTCCAAATTATAGTCCTTAATCAATTCCAACCATCTACGTTGTCTCATGTTCAGTTCTGGTTGTGTAAAGATATACTTGAGGCTTTTGTGGTCAGTATAGATATGACATACATTGCCCAACAAGTAATGTCTCCATATCTTTAATGCATGGACAACAGCTGCAAGTTCCAAATCATGTGTAGGGTAGTTGACTTCATGTTTCCTCAACTGCCGAGAGGCATATGCAATTACTCTCCCTTCTTGCATAAGTACACATCCCAAACCTATTCCTGATGCATCACAAAATACATCAAAAGGCTTTTCAATGTCTGGTTGTGCTAGCACTGGCGCTGTAGTCAACAAAGTTCTGAGAGTGTGAAAAGCTGTTTCACATTCTGGTGTCCACTTGTATTTCTCATCTTTCTGAAGTAGTCTGGTCATAGGCTTAGCTATCTTTGAGAAGTCTGGAATAAACCGACGATAGTATCCTGCTAACCCTAGAAAACTCCGAACTTCATGCACCGAAGTTAGGGCTTTCCAATCCATGACCTCCTGTACTTTTGATGGGTCTACTGAGATTCCATCTTTGGATAAAATGTGACCTAAGAAAGGCACTTTGCTCATCCAAAATTCACATTTGCTAAACTTAGCATATAGCTTATGCTCCCTCAATCTGGATAGGACAATCCTCAGGTGTTCTTCATGATCTGACTCATTTTCTGAATAAATCAATATGTCATCGATAAACACAACCACGAACTTATCAAGTTCGGGCATGAATACCGAGTTCATTAGGTACATGAAATAGGCTGGAGCATTCGTTAGTCCAAAAGACATAACCAAATACTCGTATAAGCCGTACCTAGTAGAGAAAGCAGTCTTAGGTATATCCTCCGGTCTGATCTTTATCTGATGGTAACCTGATCTCAAATCAATTTTGGAGAATACCTTTGCCTTCGCTAGCTGATCGAACAAGATGTCGATGCGGGGTAACGGATATTTGTTCTTGATGGTCACAGCATTGAGCGGTCTGTAATCTACACACATCCTCAGTGACTTATCCTTCTTTTTCACAAACAGTGCTGGACATCCCCACGGAGATGAGCTAGGTTGGATAAGACCTTTGTCCAATAGATCTTGCAATTGAACCTTGAGTTCTGCTAACTCATTAGGTGGCATCCTATAGGGCCTTCTGGATATGGGTGCGGTACCTGGCACTAATTCGATCTTAAATTCCACGTCCCTATCCGGTGGTAGACCTGGTAATTCTTCTGGAAATACATCTGGAAATTCACAAACCACTGGAATATCACATGTGGTGGTGGCTTGGATAGCACAGGCTAAATGTTGGGGTTTGAAATCGCGGGAGAGTGGAACTAGAAAAGCATTCCCTCCCGTGGGTTCTCTCAACATAATGGTACGGGTGCTAGTGTCAATAAGAGCACCATGATACTTCATCCAATTCATGCCTAAGATTACACCTATCGACAATCCCGGCAATATTATCAAATCTGTGGTGTACTCCCTCCCTTGGATCAAAATGAGTACATTTTTGACTATCTTTTTGGTAGTAACAGTTCCCCCTGCTGAACTTATGTTAAAACCCCCTTTGCTTACTTCAATTAGTTCTTGATCATGTCTAGATGCAAATGCTTGACTCATAAATGAATGAGAAGCTCCCAAATCAAATAAAACAACAGCGGGATGCTTGTTGACGAGAAACATACCAGCCGTGACAACTTCTCCGGTGGGCACCTCCTCCACAGCGGTATAACGCACTTGTCCCTGACGTGCCCTGGCATTTACCTGCCTCTGATTGTTCTGATTTGGGTTGCCATTCCTCTTGGGGTGGGGGCACTCCTTGGACCAATGACCCAGTTGGTTGCAGTTGAAACAAGGTTGATTACTTTTGAATCCGACGGAGCTGTCCTGATTGCCATTTCCTTTTGGTAAGGCAATAGTAAACGCCTTACGAAATGGTTTCTATGGCCTGTTATTCTGAGCTTTCGGTGGTGGAGGCCTGAACTTGGGTGCAGGTGGACGGAATTGTGGCCTAGCTGTGATAGGCGCTTTTGACTGGAAAGATCCAGATGCACCGGCCTCATAGGCCCTCTTGCGACCTTTAGCAACTGCATGCATGTTGTTGTGGTTTTCTTGGGTCAAGGCATCACTAATAAACTCATTGTACGTGGCACATCGAGAATTTGCCAGTCTTCATTAGTTTGGTACCCAACCCTCGCTTGAAACTCTCAATCTTTTTCTCTTCTGTATCCACGAAACTGGGAGCATATCTTGACAAGTTGTTGAATGCGTGCATATATTCTGTGAGTGACTTGGTTCCCTGAGTGAGCCTCATAAATTCTGCTGCTTTCATGCGCATCAGGCCCGGGGGAATATGGTGTCCCCTAAAAGCCATCTTGAATTGTTCCCATGTCACTCTCGCATTAGCAGGTAGAGACAACAGAAAGTGCGTCCACCAGATTCCTGCTGGTCCTTGCAATTGATGAGAAGCATATTCTGCTTTCAGGTGCCACTTCTTCTTCTTCCTCGTACCCCTCTAGATCCATTTCTGCGGCTCCAGGTGGTACATAAGGGTGGAGCTGATTGTGCAGTAGATGAACCTCTTCATGCAGATTATCGTTGTATTCTTTCGCATTTGCCAGCTGCTGTTCCAGCTCAAACTGTCAAGCTCTCAGGACATCTTCCCTGGACCAGGCTGCATTCCGTTGGTGAGTTAACCGAGTCATCTCTTCGGTGAGCCTCTCAACCTCGATGTCGTGCTCCCTCTGAAGCTGACGTCGGTCTTCACGGGCATGACCAAGAGCACTAGACACACGTCTGAGGCTACCCTCAACTCCATCTAACACTCTCATCGTTGCGAACATGGCGCTCATTGCAGGGTTATCGCTGTTCTGCCCTTCTGCGGCACCAATTTCCAAGGGTCTTCCTCTTGCCTGCTGCCATGAGTCAGTGGATGGGTTACCTCTTGGAAAGACTCCAACCAAAGCGGCTGCCAGCTCCTGAGGAAAACGATCCATGATATTCCTCAAGATCCCAAAGGCTGCCCTGCCAGCTGCTTCTTCAGCAGTCCTACCAGTCGACTCATAACACCAGCCTGTCCACTCAGAATCATCACCTCGGGGACGAACAACGGCCTCCACAGTAACTAAGAGACCTTCTCCCAACCGCTCATTCGCCCAGAAGTAGCGGGGTTCCATTCCATCAGGATAGCCTACATAGCTGAGCACTCTCCATAAGAGTGTAGGCATCCCAAACTCTCCAAGGAACGTGTGACGTTGATGGGTACGTGGAGCAAGCTGATGGCTAGGAGCTCTGCCTCCGGTGGACTTGCGAGCAGTCTGCTTGGTGCGTGCCATCTGTACCATTAACATGTACCCTTGGTGAGACAATGCCATAATGGATAAGAGTTACATAACCGAGTAAGAATCTTTATAAGGGGAGGAACAAATGTAATTATGTGAATGGTATTTTAACATGATGCATGCTCGTACCGTACGTCCTCACAAACTTAGGAAAAATTTGTTTCTAACGGTAGACACGGTGGCATACATATGTTCTCTCATAAATAGCGTAACTAGTCGAGCTACACGTTTCGTTGTTAGTGTACCTGCATAAGATTTCATTTCAACCCTAAACCCATATTGAAATATGCAGAATGTAATTGTAAATACTTCCATATATGTATACCCATACATATACTTCCGTATCAATCTACCCGACAAGAATTTAAACCCACAATTAAATACGTACCATATACACATGCAAGCATGTATACATAGTCGTACCAAAGCTAACTCTTCCCGACCGCACGCTCACATCTTGCGGTCATACACTCATCTTACCTTGGCGTAGAGGCATTTGATCCATACATTACCACTCAAGTGAATGGCATCCATACTATAGCACGCCGTATGGACGACGAAGTAAAAACCCCCATGTTAGTACTTAAATAGCCACCTGATAGTCCTTAATTTGGGCATAAGGAAAGTGATCATTGGCACACTTTAGATTTCAAATACCTATTAAATAACTATTAGTTGCTAGAGAAGGGTTTTTGGAAAACAAAAACTTTTGTTTTTAAATACACTTGTGACAATTAACGTTGAATCTTGCTCTGATGCCAGCTGTCGCAGAACCGACCAATTTATAAGAATACAAGTATAATGGCAATCCGCAAGCGGTTGCACTGTCATACTTGAACCCATATAAACCCGGTAGTCCGTCGAGTACCACGACGGGTCTCGATAAACGATTTACAACAACCAAGATCGTACAGGATTCAACATACATGCCACATATTACATAAAGTTCACAGATACTTTTCATCATCAGAGTACGAATAGAAAGTTATTACAAACCGAGTTTGATAATTAAAGCGGAAGCAAATAAGTTCGAAGATAAGTTTCCAACGTAGTTTGATACAGTGCCATGCCAGATCACGATCCACAAAAGCAAAGATAGGAATTACTAAGGAAGCCTGCCCAAGGCTTACTCCTCATCCACAGCGGGATAGAAGCAACTCTTGCAATAACCATGATACACAGTGCCATCTGCAACAATGGGAAAATAAACCCTGAGTACGAGAAGGTACTCAGCTAGACTTACTCGTCATGAACCAGAAATAAAATGACTCCAAGGATTATGCAAGGCTGTATAAGTGGACGTAACTTGACAACATTTTTGCGAAAAAGGCAATTAATCTTTGTACACTTGTGATTCTTTTATCAAGTTAATTATAACTATCCATTTCTAGATTAGCAACTACCCTGTGCCAAACATGTGGTATATTATTTAGAATCATACAATAGTAACCATAGCAGGTATTGTAATTCCATATTCATCTGAACCATCATGTTTCATAACACAGTTACTATGATGTTGGAGCTAGCCAAGTTTCTCACTATCCGGGAGAGACGGCGATTCGAATCGATTTCTACCAGCTGGGAATTTATTCCTAACACAAACCCAGATCTACCAGCCACGATAGTCTTAGGTCACCTTTGGTACAACTCCGGTACACATTTCGCGGGTTCGTACTGCGCCGCACAATCTGGAACACCAGATGCCAGGATGCTCAGGCCAAACCTGCCCTTGGGCTCAGTCTGATCGTTCCCCGGAAGGAGCGCACAACAGAACGATTCCTGGCCTGAGTTGAATTACTCGGCTTCGCGGTCGGAACGAGTTATCCGGCCAGCTAAGTGAGAGGCATGCGTTCAATCTTGTCAGAAGTTCCAACAACGGTACGGTCCTTGATCGACACAGACGGGGATAAGTCCACACCCAAGACCTCCATGCCTTGTTGCTTCCCTATCGACTTCCCGTCCGGTCTCAATTTACTTTTACCTCATGGTTCTGTTCCACGATAGCAGATATAGCCAACCGTGCTCCGGTATCCACCTATATCTCGCAGGTGACAGGACATCACCCGACTTCTACAGGTCTAAGCATGGCTAAGCATATATATTCGATCCTGGACCTATACCGGTTAAAGGGATAATATCTGGACAAGGATTGTACATGCATCAAGTGGTTTCATTCAACTCTTATAACCTAATGCATCAATCATAAGTACGTAAGTAACCATTTGTAAATTACTGGGAGACTTATAATGCTCCGGGGCTTGCCTCGCAGAAAGGAAGTAGGGCGATGGTCAGGGCACTCCGGAAGCTCTTCAGGGTTCTGCTCCACGCCTTCGGGAGCTGCGGCTTGCGGATCCTCCTGCGGGTTCCCTTCCTCTGCTTCTTCGAATTCCAGCAACGTGATCTCTTCCTCCGATCCTAGATGCATGAGTATGGTATAAGTATTACGAATGCATAATGTTAACAAGTGCATCGCGTTGTTGAGTAGGTGCATATCTCTTCTCGATTACTACTTAACTATTTCTACAATGCATCGACTACACCATAAAATAGCAGCTACTTGTTTCACTCATAACTGGAGTTATACAAATCCAAAAACAGTGATCCTAGACTTTCTGGAAAGCTTATCAACTTCTCTACGACTTTGTTATTAACCATTTTTACAGTACACATCAGTTTCAACATGTAACTCATCATATTCTAGAATCAGTCCGGAAATGACTTAACATGCAATATAAAGTAAGACTACTTCTACTTTATGTAATCATTCACAATTTGACAACCTAGAACCTACCAACAGTTGAAGCATACCAAATACAGTTAATATAATATAATGGTGAAGCCCAAACTATTTATTAAATTGCCTTTATTATTTTATTTAGATATCTAGGTTAAATAATAATTATATATCAGATGTGCTTAATAAATTCTCAAAAATTTACAGAGCCTTACTAATGCTATCAAAGGACTACTATAAAAATTTCATGTCATTTTACTAAGTAGAACATTCTATACAAAAATGATAAGGAAGCAAGGCTTGAAATAGCATAAATGGAAAATCCTATTGAAAAGTGTCAAGCAACAGATTTCTTATTTTTCCTAACATCCATATGGTACTAGTATCATCTCCAATAAATCTCATGAATTTTGGACTTATAATTAATTTATAAAAATTCATGCAAGGATTAACTATTTATAAAAGAAAAATCTATAACTATAGATCTACACATGCACTGGTCCTCAAATTTTTATCCAAGCTCAGGTATGACAAGAATAGCCTACCACAAAAAATTCATAATTTTTGGAGCACAGGAACTCTAGATATAAAATAAACAAATTTGAATGCATTCAAAAGCACATTTGAAATCCCTATTTAAATCTCCAGAAATTTCTACTGTTGAAGCCAAGAACATATTTTTCTTAAATACTACACTTCCTAATGAACACTTACAAATTTATTTCACAATTTTAGGAGCTTTCAAACTGAAGATATGAAAATCACAAAAGAAATAAAAAACTGGAATATTTGAACTAGCCTACAACACTGCTGTCGCTGACCGGTGGGACCCAGTGGTCAGGGGACCCCACACGTCAGTGACACGGAGCAGAGCAGCGGCGCTGCTGGGCACTGCGCGGCTGCGGCTCGTCGACGGCGAGCTTCGCCGGCGGTGAGGTCATCATGGTATGACCTACATGACCTGGCGAACCTATTGAGCCGCATGGTCGGACCTATTGCCGACCCTAGAGCTAACGGCGGCGGCCATGGCGGGGTGGAGGTGCGGGTCGACGGTGAAACACCGGTGTGGGCTACGGTGGTTTGACCTAAAGCTCGGACGAGCACCAGCTACCTAAGACGCACTCGACGCACTAGCTAACGCATGGATAGGTGGACTGTGGCGCTCCGGCCACGGTGACGGGGCTTGCGGCGGAGCTCCGGCGAGCTTAAACGCGCGGCGAGGGCTTACCAAGCTTAGTCAGCGAGCACAGGAGGGAGCAGTGGTTCGCTGGGGAGGCGGAGGAGCTATGGTGGTGGTGCTGGAGTGGCTAGGCGCGGGCTGCGCGCGGCTATGGCGACGGCGGGGCTCCGAAAGCTCGGCGGCTGCTGCTGCGAGGAAGAAAAGGCGCCGGGAGCGAAATGGGAGCGCGGGATGGCTCGGGCGGGCGCTGGCGTGATGAAGGCGCGCTCGGGCGCGGCGTGGCCTGCGCGGTCAGGGCAACGGCGACGCGCGGCCGTCGCCGTGGACACGCGGCGCTCTGGTTCTGCCGTCGGTCGGCCACTGAACGCGTCGTTCAGTTTCGTCAGAAACGTGATGGCCGAGCCTGACGACGAGTTTTGTCGCTGATTTTCCCGCTAATCCGTCGCTCCAAAGCATAAGACGTCCAAACAAAATTTATAGCCCTATGTACCAGCTTCAACTTTGGTTAAGGGAGTATGTTCAAATTCGCAACCAAAAACAAGTAATGTCATCCCCAAGATGGGCTTGTCAGGCTGTTAATGAACCACGACTTAGAAAAATCGTTAAGTGCTGAAATCAAGATTTGGCTGGTTTTTGTGGGACCCATTCAAGCATGTTAGAAGCTAAATCAGTCCATGTCATAAAAATAAAAGTTGTTCCTTATGTCAAACACTACAACTTTGCTTTAGTGAACTCCTCCATGCAAGGTCTCTAACACCTAGTTCAACTTCAGTCAAACATGTCACTTTGAAATCATGATACACATTCAAACCATGGCTAAATGACTAAACTAGCCCTAGCATTACATACCAAAGTTGTTCATGATGATATCCTAAGCATGTTTGAGTAATTTGCAAGGCCATTTAAGCATTTCATGTAGTAGTCACTCATATAGCTATTCAAGTCAACACATGAAATATCACTTAAGTGCTTGATCATGAAATGTGGCCTTCATGAACAAGGTTCCTTTTGTTAACCTAAGTGTAGCTAAGGTGTTGTAGTGACTAGCATTACCCACTTGCATTCATTTGTACAAGATCATATGCATATGTTCCAAGAAACACGAGATAACAAGCAATGTTTCATATGTTTCGATCAAATGTTTCAATTGTAATTGATGATTTATGAATGCTTGATGCCCATGCTCATGCTATGCAAGTCAAGTTATGCAAGGCTAACACCCGAGGTGTTACAATGAGCAAGAACAAGGATGATCATGTCTCCGACTTACAGGAAACCTTCGCCAACCTAAGAGCAGCTGGCCTCCGCCTCAACCCAGAAAAATGTATATTTGGAGTTACAAAAGGGAAGATGCTCGGATACATCATAAGTAGCGAAGGCATCAAAGCGAACCCAGACAAAACCAGAGCAATAATGACAATGGCAGAACCCAAGAACAAGAAAGAAGTGCAAAAGCTCACAGGAAGAATAGCAGCGCTCAACAGATTCATCTCAAAGGCAGCAGAACGCAGCCTACCCTTCTTCCAAGCCCTGAGAGGTGGAGACAACTTCGAGTGGGGGTCTAAGCAGTCAGAGGCATTTCATAACTTGAAAGAGCATCTGGCAAACTCACTGGTAGTCTCCGTCCCAAAATCAGACAGCCATCTATTGCTGTATGTGGCAGCCTCCGACCATGCAGTCAGCGCAGTCTTAGTCCACGAGCAAGAAATGGAATCAGGCAAAACTCAAAAGCCTGTTTATTTCATCTCAGAAGCATTGTCCAGAGCCAAGCTAAACTACACTGAGGTAGAAAAAATTGCATACACAGTACTGATGGCATCAAGAAAGCTAAAGCACTATTTCCAAGCCCACGAAATCTCAGTTCCAACATCACTGCCACTGCAAGACTTGCTTAGAAACAAAGAAGCCTTCGGCAGAATAGGCAAATGGGCTACAGAGCTATCACAGTACGGTATCTCCTATGTCCCCAGAACAGCAATCAAATCACAAGCTCTAGCCGATTTTGTAGCAGATTGGACACCTCCGACAGCACCCAAAGTACAACCAACCACTCAAGGCTGGATAGCATTCACAGATGGAGCATGGGACCAAGCCGGAGCAGGAGCCTCCGCCGTCCTAACGGCACCCTCCGACGTCAGACTGAAATACGCAGCAAGGCTAGAGTTCAAATCAACAAACAACATAGCAGAATATGAAGGCATGATCCTAGCGCTTAGTAAAGCAAAGGCCCTAGGGGCCAAAACATTGACAGTCAAAATAGATTCTCAAGTGGTTACTGGCCAAGTAGAGAAAGAATACACAGCAAGAGAGCCAGAACTCATCAAATACTTATCCGTTGTCAGAAATTTGGAGCGGAGATTCGAAGGGTTCACCCTGAAGCACATCCCAAGATCAGAAAACACAGAGGCAGATGAACTAGCTAAAGCGGCGGCAAACAACCTGCCACTGCCACCAAACACTTTTTACCAGATCCTGAAGTCTCTGGCTACTGCGGAGACATCTAAGACACCTAAGCCCAGACTACACATGCAAAATGAAGATTGGAGAAAGGCGATAACAGAATTCTTAGAAGGCAAAACCGCCAAAGAAGATGAAGCAAAAGCAGCAAGAATACAGGCAAGGGCAAGAAATTACACAATCATAGATGGTGTACTGTACAAGAAAGGAGTAGTCCAGCCCCTCCTCAGATGCATATCGCAGAGCGAAGGCATAGAATTGCTTCAAGAAATACACTTAGGAATTTGCGGGTCGCACATTGGCTCTAGAGCATTATCAGCAAAGGCAATAAGGCAAGGCTTCTATTGGCCAACACACATACAAGATGTAGAGCAGACAGTCAGAACATGCCAAGCATGCCAAACATTCTCTCTAGGGTAGTCAAAACCATCGTCGGAGACCCAGCTTATACCTCCGACATGGCCGCTACAAAGATGGGGTATGGACCTGGTCGGACCATTACCACCATCCAAAGGAGGAAACAGATTCATAGTAGTGGCAGTAGAATATTTTACAAGATGGATAGAAGCAAAGCCGCTGGCGAAGATAACCTCAGAAACCGTCTGAAAATTCTTCTGGCAAAACATCATTTGCAGATTCGGTGTACCGAGAATTCTGACAGTAGACAATGGAAAGCAATTCGATTCAGAGAACTTCAAAGAATTCTGCAAAAGCATTGGGACAAAACTAGCCTTCGCCTCAGTATACCACCCAAAGTCCAATGGTGCTATGGAAAGAGCAAACAGAATAGTGTTTTCAGCAATATCAAAAACATTGTTGGGCCTACGCAAAGGAAAATGGATAGATGAATTGCCCAGAGTGATCTGGTCACACAATACAACTGTCTCAAGAACAACAGGATTCACACCATTCAAACTGCTTTATGAAGAGGCCATGATGCCGGAAGAAATCAAGCATGAAAGCCTCCGCACAATGAGTCAGCTGATGTTGCAAGATGAAGAATATGGAAAAGAAACAATAGAAGCAACAAGACTGGAAGCAGTCGAAAACATTACAAAATACCAGTCCCAAACCACAAAGTGGAGAGACTCCCAGGTAGTAAGGAAAGACATTAAACACGGAGACCTCGTACTCAGGAGAAAACCCAAAGCACAACTCGTCGGCAAGTTGCAACCGAAATGGGAAGGCCCATACACAGCAACGGCAGCAGGCCGACCTGGCTCTTTCCACTTGACCGACAGCGAAGGTGTCACGACAACCCACACCTGGAATATCGACACCCTCCGCAGATACTACACCTAGGCAATGTACCAAAGGGCAACCTCCGCAAATAAGAAGCGGAGGCCCCTCCGTTCATTTACCTTTAAGTTCTTTTACTTCAATAAAAAAATGTAAAAGAGCCTACACTCTTTTCCTCACAGGGGAACTCCAAGCGGAGGTGAGGTTTTTAACGAGGCAGGCTCAATGTAAAAATCCTCTGCAAATATAAAGAGGTAATTCCCCAAAGGAACGCTCGAATAACCCAACACCGAAAGCGGCCAGCTCTGGCGCCGCAACATTTGGCAAACAAAAAGCACAGGTCCTTTCAAAGCGTCAGCCATAGCCATGGGCAATTTGAAACGACCTCTAGGGCCAAACAGGCCTCCGACCCTTGACGAAGACCTGTCCAAAGTCAGGCATCAAGGCAGAAAATACAGCCGAATAGGCCTCCGACCCTTGATAAAGACCTGTCCAAAGTCAGGCATCAAGGCAGAAAATACAGCCGAATAGGCCTCCGACCCTTGACGAAGACATGTCCAAAGTCAGGCATCAAGGCAGAAAATATAGCCGAACAGGCCTCCGACCCTTGACGAAGACCTGAACAAATTCAGGCAGCAAGGTCAAAAAAAAAACTTGCCAAACAGGCCTCCGACCTTAACAAAAAAACACCCCTACCATCAGGGGCAACAAATTTATAGCGCAGGAACCAGGAAGAAGGTCCCCGCCATCGAAAACACCAAAAACAGAGAACGTCTGACAAAACACTACCACCACTATGGCGCCAGGCCTCTTTACTTTAAAAGATCTCGACGGAAACGAATAATTCAAACAAGATACATGCTATTAAAGCCAAGATACATTCCAACTAACAACGTACCAAAATGTTAACACCCAGAAGCCACCACCCCACTATAAAAATGGATTCCCCCCATGTCCCTAAAAACTTAGTCAGCATAGGGCGCAAGGGGGGAAGGAAGAGCACAAGCAAAAGCCACAGCAACAGCCATGGAGGCAGGGGTCTCCTTAGATATCCAAGTCGGGCGTAGATATTGTATGAAAACTCGTAAAATCGGAGGCAACAGTAGACAGTCGGAGGCAGCGGGAAAAGAGATAGGACCTACGGCACAGTGATGAACAGCAAAGGCCTACGGAAGAAGGGGGATATCGCACGAAATCTCGTAACATCCCCCTAGCGCCGGAGACCTAACCTGCCATCTCCAAAAATCAACCATGTCCCACGGGAGTGCAGCGTCGGAGACCCGTACCACCAGACAGCTAAAACACTCTGCCAAAGAAATACCAAAAGTCTCCGCCGTCTGCACAAGCTGCGCCAAACCACCCGTCGGATCAAACACCGACTCAGAAAGCCTCGCCAGGCGAACTTCAAGTACGCCTTCGCCGGCCAGGAAACCCCCAACACTTCAGCCCCGGCCATCAAGCAAGCACAGAGAAGGAGAAAACATGGGGCGGAGGTCCTGGCCACCACCTCTGTATCACGCATGTTCGCCCAAGCAAGGAACAACGGGGTGCAAACTCGGGACTAGACGAGATATGTAAACTAGAAAAACGAACTGAAGCCCCCGCACAAACAATCAAGAAAGCGAACCTGTTTTGTATTCCATAGAACGACAAGTAGCATTCTTACAGGACACAAACTTACAATAAAATCCTAACTATTGTGGCGGAGGCCCGCGCCAAGCAAGCGCGCGAGTAAACCCAGCGCGCTCGTCGTCTATGTCAAACTTAACTGACTCAAACGCATCGCGCGCACTGCTGCGAGGAAAGGCCGAATGCCAATACTCTCAAAGCTCTCCGCTCACATAAATACCGTCGTTGTAGAGAGTCAAAGGCGCAACATCCTGCGCAGGCTCCCGATTCGGAACCTACGCAAGGTCAAAATTTCCCACAAAACCATTTAGAACAAAATGAACTTTATTCACAAAAGTCAATCTGGACTACAATATACACGCTAAAACAACTAAGTGCTACAGAGAGCCTAGACCTCCGGCGCATCGGCCGCGGCAGAAGTCTCTGGAACGGAGCCCGCATCAGCTGTGGGCGGGCACGGCGCCTGCGGTCTCCTGAAAGCTCTAGTTTGGTTTTGGTTAATTGATGAAACCCTAAGTGCTAACCTAGTTTATCAAAGATGATTATGAGACAGGTGGCACTACTCCAAGTGATGAAGCAATGGCGAAGATCATGACAATGGTGATGGTCAAATGCCTAAACTTGGAAAAGAAGAAAGAGAAAAACAAAAGGCTCAAGACAAAGGTATAAAATGTAGGAGCCATTTTGTTTTGGTGATCAAGACACTTAGCGAGTGTGATCAGCGGACAGTCCGACGGTGCCACCGGCGCCCTAGACAGAAAAGTTGGAGGTCACTGCAAGTGACCGGACGTTGGCCTCGGCTGGACCGGTGCGTCCGGTCAGTGGCAGCAGAGGGTGCGCGCATCGGTCTATTGACTGGACGCTGGGTCACTCAGCGACCGGACGCTGATAGGCTACGTCCGGTCAAACTGACGGGTCTGCACAGTACCTAGGGTATTACACCGGACGCTGGTCCGTGTCCGATCAAGGTGGACCGGACGCGTCCGGTCGAAGAAATACGCCTCAGGGAGCTTACTGGAAACGACCGGACGCTGGGGCTTCAACGTCCGGTTAGTTTTGCCGGAGCATCCGGTCAACTACGTAGCCGTTGAAATCTGACGAACAGCGTTTGAAGCTAGTGACACGTGGCATGAATTAGTGGACCGAACGCTGAGTCCAGGGTCCGGTCAATATGACCAGAGCGTCCGGTCAGAGCGCATTTTGCCCAGTGAAGGGGTATAACGACTCTATTTGATGGGGGCTCTATATATAGCCCCATGACCGGCTCAAGCTCTCTCTCTTGCACATTTTCATTGACATAGCAACATTGTGAGCTTAGCCAAAGTCCTCCCACTCATCTCCATCATTGACTCATCATCTTTGTGAGGTTGGGAGAGAATCCAAGTGCATTGCTTGAGTGATTGCATCTAGAGGCACTTGGTATTCGTGTTGCGCTGCGGATTTCGCTTGTTACTCTTGGTGGCTGCCACCACCTAGACGGCTCGGTGCAGCGGTGGAGGATAGGCACGAGTTGGTGATTATTCGTGGCCGTCTCCGGTGACTGTGAGGGGAGTTGTACCTTCCCTGGCGGAGCGCCAAAAGGTAACTCTAGTAAATTGCTCGTGTCATTGAGTTACCTCACGTGTGGGTCGGTTCTTGTGGTGTCCTATCGTGTGGACGAGGTTTGTGAAACACCTCTTAGCCGCCGAACCACCAAGTGTTGGTCGACACAACGGGGACGTAGCGTGTTGGCAAGCACGTGAACCTCGGGAGAAAATCGACTGTCTCTTGTCTTTGGCATTCTCCCGGTGATTGGCTATATATTCATCTTGTGATTGGTTCATCCCCTACACGTCGGTATAATCACCCTACTCACTTATTTACATTCTTGCAAACTAGTTGACACAAGCTCTTTAGTGTAATTAGAATTGAGAGCTTGCTTTATTATTTACATTCATCTAGTTGAGCTCTTTAGAGTAGCAAGGTTGAGAGCTCTTAGTGAGTAATTACATAGCAAGTTTGTGTGCCTAAGTAATCATTGCAACTAGAATTGTTGGATAGGTGGCTTGCAACCCTTGTAGAGCTAGAGCAAGTTTGCATTACGCTATTTGTCATACTAATCAAATTGCTCTAGTTGATTTGTAGATTTTTCAATAGGCTATTCACCCCCCCCTCTAGCCATATTAGGACCTTTCATCTCTAACCACTACCACCGCCGATCGTAGATCCCACAGGGGCGCCAACAGCGGCGGAGGTACCAACCGCGGTCGCTGAGCGCGGAACTGATGGAGGCCTGCCCGCAAGACTCTTCTGCGCATCCTGCAGCACAGGCTAAAGTATCAGGGGCACAAGCAATAAAAGCCTTCGCAACTTCGTAAAAAACAAAAAAAGGGGGTGGCTACAAAGACTGTAAATACCTTCGCCCTCTTTTCCTCCGCCAGTTTCCGAGCAGCAGATCTCCCAAATGGAGCCCAAAAGTGCCCAATGAAATTTCTCAAGGTTTTTCGCAAACCAAGAGAAGTCTCACCAAGCTCCTCCGGACCAGGCAGCGCTCCCTCCAGAATACTTTCGGTATGCGTACACCCGCCGCGCGCCAAAAGCTTGGCGTAAGTCGCTACTCCCGCCAGCGCCCCGTAGTCCGTGCAACCATTGATCAGACCAGGAAGCTTCGCAAGGTGACGCTTTAGCCTAGAGGCGAGGGCGTACACGCTGTCTTCCTCCGGAGGAGCGGAGGTTTCACCTCCAAGCTCGGCAACGGTGGCCCGGTAGTGGCCAACGGTTGTAGCAAGGACCCCCTTGACCGAGTCCAAACGCCTCGTCGTCAAAGACAGGTGCTCCCCCACCGCAGCTGCAGATTCCTTCTCAGAAGCAAGCTCTCGCCGGAGACCCTCGGCCAGCTCGTTCACCCTACGGACCTGCTCGGTGGACAAAACTTCTGCATCTCGGGCCTTGGCAAGATCGGCCCTCAAACCATCTTTTTCTCGTTCCTTCTCCGCTAGAGAAAGGCGGAGAGACGCAAGGGAGTTGGACAGACCCCCTTTTTCCCCTTCCAGCCGCTCGATCTCCGCCTTGAGTGCTTCAATCGCAGTATCTCAGTCGGAGACCTCGCGAGTGCAGTGCTCGTCCATAACAACGGCCGTGTGATACCCCTATGACCAGAAAGAAGAAGACCGAGGCGATCAACAACAGAATAAAAAACAAGTCTAAAGGCGAACATACAAAAAAAGGGGGGCAAACCGCTGAAGACACACCAGGCTCTGGTGTTCTAGATGAACACGGAGGAGTTGGAAGAAATCCATGTCCCTCAGACGCTGTTTGAAGCGATCTGTTCAAAGAAGAACAAACAAACACAAAACAATAAGGTGAGAAAAGCAAATCTCAGGATAAACACACCAACAGCCAAACACCACCTCCGATGTCTCCAAGAACACCAAGATAGCACTCTTCCCAACCTGAGATAGAAGTGTCGGAGGAACCTGTGTAAAAAAAACAAAAACAACCCAGGTTAGAGGGCGGATCAGAAACAGGAAATAACAACAGGCCAAATGACGAGCAAGATAAAAACATTCTATACTCACTTGGACCCGGCGCCATCAGCCCCGGCTGCCCCGGACCAAACCTAACGCCGGCAGCGGCCGCTCGCTCCTCCGGGGTGAGGAGTCCAGCCATGACATCACCTACAAAGCAATAAGTACGCAGCATTAGCACTTGGTACAATACAAAAACAAATGAACCGGGCGAAGACAGTAGACACAAAAATGTGCACCAAACAGACTTACTCATAAAAAGCCTAGGCTAGGCAGCTTGCCGCACCCCCTGGGCAGAAGTCTCCACCGTATCGTGCGGCGAAGGCCCAAAGAGCCGGGTCTCCTCAGCCAACGGCCTGACGGGCGGAGGACTCGAAGAAGGCCGAGCTGCCGGGGCTTGCTCAGCAAGCACGGCCTCCAGATGCCCGACGTCGGCCGCCGGCACGGGCGAAGGCGCGACAACGGCGGGAGACGGAGAGGCGTGCCGTAAGATGGCCTCCGTGCCCTCTTCAGAGCTTGAACACAGCCCCCCAAGAATGTCGGGCATAGGCTCGATGGCGCTACCTTCCGGCTGTTCGCCGACACTCACAGCACCATACAAGGAGCACGCAGGAGCAGCGCTGGCTTCCGGACGCCCAGCACCGCTCACAGCGCCGCTTGCAGGGCACACCGGAGCGATAGGAGAGCCGTGGTCCTCTCCGCTCGCAACCCGCACATCAGCTGATGGGACGGAGGAGCTCTCAACGTCTTCACTGCCAGCGGAGACAATGCCCGCACTACCAGCAGAAGACAAGGCCGGCGCGATCAACGGAGCACCGCTCTTCTTCTTCTTCTTCGCAGGCGCCCGAGCGACAACGGCGCCCTTCCTCTTCTTAGACTCGGCCTCCGCCGTAACATTCTTCGCGAAGGCCTTCTTCTTCTTCTTCTCAATCGAAGCCAGGACCTCGGCGGGAACATCGCGCTCCCGGTAGACGATCCCGACCTCCTCAAAAACTCGATTGAGCCGCGGCATGGTGCCTACCACGGCCATCCGAGATGTGTACTCACACTCGGAAATCTTGCCAACCAACCCTACGGCGGCTTCCTCAACCTCGGAGACGAAACCGTCCTCCGTCACCCCCTCCCCCAAGGTACGACCGAAGCGGGGGAACGGAATCCCGGCCTCCGGCTCGAAAACAGGAACCTTCACTTGTTCCAGCCGAAAGGCTGGGTTGTTTTTGCCTAGGGGCCAGTAGTTGGAGGCCATAATCTCCTCCACCAGAATAGCGGCACACTGCCGCAAAAGCCTGATCACAAGCCTCCCTCGTCGGAGACACCTCCTCCGGTGGATCCACGCGCGTGTGCGGCGCCATCTCATCCATCTGTGAAGTCAATGGATACTCCGAGAGCTCCACACCATCCTCGGTAGTGCTACAGACCCCGTAGGTCTTCACGTAGAACCATTGCTCGAGCCAGCCGCGGTCCCACTTGCCCTTCTAGCAAAAAGAGATCTCCAGGTGGTCCACGCCTTGGTTCCTCTTAGACATAAAAGTGCAACTACCGTACTAGTAGGTCACCTCCACCTCCTTGCCCTCTCGCACCTCCTTCTTCTTCTTTGGCTGCTTCTGCAGCTCGTAGTACGTGCAGAAGGTGTCCACATCTGGCTCGGCACCGTAAGAAATGCACGCCCAGCAGAATTTGCTAAGCGTGAGGAAGGCAGTAGGAGTCAGATGATGGAGCTGGACATTGAAGGTCTCCAACACCCGGCGAAGGAAGGGGATGTAAGGAAGGCAGAGGCCGCAGGTGAAGAAGTCCCGAAAGACCACCGCATACCCCTCCTCCGGTTCCGGAACAGTCTGGCCAGGCGGAGGGATTTTTACCCTCGAAGAAGGAAAACACGATTCCTTCAGCATCTCCGTGATTGCCTCTTCAGTAATGGAGGAGGGGCCGAAATCCCAAGACTTTATCGCCATATCTATGGAATCCGCTGCGATCAGGTCTCCGACGGACGCAGAGACGCTCCCCAAATCCTCCTCCACTAGCTTTTCAAACTACAACGCGGAGGCAGAGGCAAGCATGCACTCCTCAAAACGCGCACCCCAGCCGATGGCCCTAACGCCGAGAAGGTGGCGATAGGGACCGAAAAAGGCGGGCCGGCGAGTTTGGGCGGAGGAGGAAAAGAAAGCCACCGCGACAGCAGCCTAAGCGCGAAACGCAGACAGAAAGACGGAACACGCGAGGGCAGCAAAAGGCGAAAGCAAAGAGGGCATAGAGCGATTTCTCAGAGCCAGCGAAAGCGAATGAGCAATGCGGGGGGGGACCACGCCACCAACAACACCCTTATATAGGCCGCGGCTAGGCGGTCCGGCTCCCGCCATACAACGGTCATCTCCGGAGAATTCGCCTGCCGCACAACGGTCATCTCCGAAAAAGTCGCAAGGTGTACAACGGAAACTGACACGGCATCAACGGCCACACTGTAGGACAACGGCTAGATTGGCCGCCCAACGGCTACTCTCAACGAGACCAGCGGCCGCGCCAGAGCGGGCCAGGGGGGGAAGTAGCGGGGCCTCGCTCGAAGACGCCAATGCGTGTGGCTTCCGCTTCTGCGGACGCCTTTGGTCAAGGCGTTTTGAGCTCACGGCACGCTCAGGCGAACCATGGTCTCAAAAGGGGGGAACTGTTGTAACACGGCTCCGGCGGGTGGCGAAGGCCTCCGACAGCGAGGTGTCGCCAAGGCGTCTTCGACCGTCTTAGGGCGGAGACCTGGCGCTGACTAAAGGAACTTTCCTGGCTATGCTCGAAGGGCGCTGCACGAGGTTCAACGCCCTCGTCGCGGATTCCGCCCGGGCCAGGCACATACATCTCCGACCGCCGAGGCGGACGCCGCCCCGCTTCGGCTTACGGGCGTCTCTGGCAATAAGGGCGGAGGCCGCCCTACCTCTAAACTAATCAAACAAACAATCTTGCCTAAGTGTGTGCAGGTACTCAAGCGCAGGCGCCCGTGGTCCGCGCAGACACGCCAGCATGGCCCCCGCGCGGCCGGGCGGAGACCTGCGGATGATGTCTCCGACCGGACCGGCGGAGACCCGCCAAGGCGACGGAGCGCCCCTGAAGATGGAGGCCAGCGTCGGGAACTATGGCCCCCGCGCGGCCGGGCGGAGAATCGCGGGAGATGTCTCCGACCGGACCGGCGGAGACCCGCCGAGGCAACGCCCCCCCTGAAAACAGAGGCCAGCGTCGGGGACCCAGGCCTTTGGGCCGAAGACCGATGCATGGTGGGCCGGCCGCTCATGGAGGCCCGTTACTTGAAGACGGTATGGCAGGATTGCCCCGCAAACAAGAGGCTAGCGGCGGAATATTCCAGGAATGTACTGTAGCCGTTGAGGGGTATTGTAATAAATTCTATCATGAAGTAGTTGAGCCCTATAAATAGGGAACACTTGTAACCATGCAGATGGTTGGGGAATGAATCAATGAAACCCTAGCTTTCCGTACCAGCTCCCTACACGCCCTCCTGTCGCGCCTATTCCGAGCCTCCGCCCGAGGACGGCGTCTGACGAGCGGAGGCCTCAGTCTCCCCCACATTGTCTGAAACTGCTAGTTTCAACACAAACCAACTGGATCCATGCCCCCGTCGGGGCCGGCATGCATGCTCTTTGCTAGTTGCTGATCATCAGTGACCAAGATAGGCTGGACAATGCGGTTTTTGTTAATTTTATTTAGGCGTTAGTTAGCATATACATGTACATGCTGCGTACTAGAGATACTGTCCATTTAATTGGTTCTTTCTAGCTAGTTATTCCCTTAGAAAAAAAATAAATATTCCTTTTTTTCTAAAAAAACAGCTAGCTAGCTAGTTGTTCAAGTAATTAATTAATAGATTATATTAGCTCCATGCAAAAATGCATGGGGTTTATCTTTCGTGTAATTTTAGGATACCAATTAATTTAATTAGAGTGCCATTTCGCAACAGGGGTCTCTTCATTCTTTATTCAAACTTTCAAAGGCATATCACATAAGACTTCCTTCTAAATTTCTAATGGACATGAAAATCATTTTATATACACTTTTCTATTAGTTTGACCGTTGCCACAGACTGAATGAATCGCCGGAGAATCACGACGATACTAGTCCTCGCCAAAGAAAAAAAAATAGCATTGTTAATTTTGTAGGGTCGTTGACGCGAAATTCAACGCATTTTTTTTTTGACACAGCAGCATGCATGCATGTACATGCTGCGTACACGTATGCATGGAGTTTATCTTTCGTGCAATTTTAGGTTCCAAACTAATAATTTAAATAATTTAATATAAGAGTGCAATTTTCAACCACGGATTCCTTAATTCTCTGTTCAAAGGCATATTTATATAAGACTCCCGTTGGAGTTACTCTGTTTGACACTTGTGTCACACGGTTCCTAAAACAATGATAAATAATCTAAGTATACTCAGTCCATTTCTAATTATAATCTAATTTGATGTTTTTCCTAAGTTCAATTTCTATCAAGTCTATAGGAAAAATACACCAACATATAGAACACCAAATTAGTTTTTTGTTAAATTCTCCGTAAATATGTTTTAACTGATGACCATTTATCTGAACTCCTTGTAGATGTCAATGATTTTTTTTTCTAAAGCCTTAATTATTAAAGAAGTAAGCTAAAGTAAAATATAATTTAGAACGGTGGGAATATGTATATTTTGGCATGTGGAGCTTCTGTCCAATCCAATTATATTACCAAACTCGTAAACCTCGTGAATCAAAACTGTGATAAATAAATTACTATTACGACTACAAGATAATGTCAATTATTATGATATAGAAGGTTTAGCTATCACGACTTTAGACTGAGCAGCGTCTTCAAGTATCACTCACCCAACTTTCCGCGGTAGAAACTCCGAGTTCCGGCTGACCGACCGCCGCGCGCGCCGGCCAGTTTTGTCGCCTCCGAAGAAGACCAGTGAAATTAAGGCCCCGCGCCGCCACTTTCTGGGAACGGAGCAACGGCCGGCGTGAAGAAACGGTCGTCACAGCTAGCAGCGGCTTCTGAATTTGATCAATCTATCGCAGTCCGCCGCGGCGACTCGTCGAATCCGACCGCAGAAATTTGAAAGGCGACAAGGGATACACACGACACGGCCGACCGATCGTGGTCCGGCCCGTGGCGTGTCTTGCGTTTTCTTTTGAAGAGGCTGCCGTAGATCTTGCGTTGGTAAGCATCGAGATCGACTTGAGACTTGGAAATCGTACGTTTGTAAGATGTTCCTTGTGTGGCTACTGCCTACTGCAGTTACGGTCCTGTTCCTTCAGAGACAAGTAGTGTGGCTAGGTAGGTACATGTTCCCTCCGTCCCAAAAGTATCGGTAATATTTTGCTTAGGGCGCTCGGACGTCCCATTCCCATGCAGACGCATGGAACCTTCCACACAGACAAAGCACTCAGCACACTCCGCTCGCCTCGCTCCGCACGCCCTGCGCGCCCTCGCCCGCTGTAGTGGATCGATGGCCCCGAGGCGCAGGGCCATGCCGCTGTCTTCGTCGCCAAGTTCTTTCGGCTGCACTGGCCTCCTGTCTTTCCTCACAGCCGTCCCCGAGGCCCCAAGCCACAGCGTCCAAGTAGACCTACCTTGGCTGACTCCACTACCGCGGGGCACCTCCATCTGACTGCCGCAACCGCCTCCCCCGTGCCCCCGGGCGCCTCCACCGCATCGGGTGCCACCATCCGCTGTCGTGGCCGCCTTCACTGTGTTAGTTCGCCGCGCCGTCCGTTGTGCTGAAAACGTGTTGTAAACGTATGTTACAGATGTTTCAGAGGGAAGTTGCAAGTGTTTCATACGGATGTTGCAAAAGTAGATCGGGATGTTGCATATGTTTTGCAATGGTTTGTACACATATGTTGCAAGCGTTTGTTCATAATGTTTCATCTGTTTTCAGACTATGTTGCAAGTGTGTTTATCTGGATGTTGCATATGTTTCACACATATGTTGTAAGTGTTTTATCTTGATGTTGCGTATGTGTTGCAATGATTTTCAAATGTTTTCATGTGTTTTTTTAAGTGTTTCTGATGCAAATTTCAAGTGTTTCATCTGTCTTTTTTTTTTGTATGTTGCAAGTTTTGCATTTGTATGTTTTCAAAAGTAGATTGGGTGTTGCACATGTGATGCACGTGGAAAGTGGGAGGGAGCACGAGCGCGAGGCGCGGCCAAAACACAGGCGCGGGCCCTCGCGTGGACGCGCGAAACGGAGGCGCGGAAACGGATTGCACCCGGACGCCAGTAAAATTATTAAAAGTTCATACTTCCGAAAAAGAATTCCTACAGAAAGGATCAGTACTTTTTTTTACTCTCCCTTTGCCAGAAAAGAATACGGTTGCAGCATACTATACTATATATATATATATATATATATATATATATATATATATATATATATATATATATATATATATATATATATATATATATATATATATAGTACGGCCGAGTCAAACTAGTTCAATTTAAAATTATAAAAAATAATATAATTTTGTAGTATATCTATTTTCTGTTATGAATATTGATATTTTTTCTGTAAACTTAGTTGATTAAAGATAAAGATATAGTTGTATTTTTTAGACCGAGCTAATATCGTAGTGATACATTATGATGCGCTGCGGTTTTTAACGCGAGGTCTATTTCAATTCAATTCATTCTTACGTCTACATCGTTTGGTGAATCACAGTATAAAGCAGACGTGGCAGATATACTAAATCGGTTCTAAATTATAGTTCGCTTGACTTTTTTGACATTAAGTTTGATCATTCGTTTTATTCAAAAAATTATGCTAAATATCATTTTTTTTGTTGTGGCTTGCTTTATTAACAAAAGTTCTTTAAAATTGACTTAAATTTAACTATGTTTACATAATTTTTTTGAATAAGACGAACGATCACACTTGGAGTAAAAAAAAAACGAACTGTAATTTGGAACGGAGCATTATCTACTTGGCCTCGTCGCCGGCCGTACGTATCCCATGCATGATCCATGGACAAGCTTTGGAAGACGGTCGAGTGGTCAGTGTGACCGCGCGCGCGCAACCAGTCATCAGCACAAACGTGTGCACGGATGCGGGGCGGGCTGATGCACGCGGAGAGACGAGGAGGAAGTGAGGAACCGATCAATGAGTCCGCGGCGACTGCTACTCGTTGAATTCGACCAAACTGAATTCACGGTGGCGAAACAACATGTCAACACGAGAATTCAAACAATGTGTATATATGCATACGACACCTATCCATCCGTCCAACTAATAGAGCACTGACCACTAGTTCTTTTGCTTATACATACTTAATAATATTCATTCACCTAGCTACTTCTCCTATTCATTCACCTAGCTTATGAAGAAGTTATACAACCTGTTCGGCTGGGCTTATACGATCGTTGATTATAAGCTGGAACAATATTTTTCTCTCACACCAAACCAGTCAAATCAGCCAGCAGTAAATAATCTATGACCGTTTATGTCGGGTACCTTAGAACGGGGTACCCCAAGCAAACATCAAATGGGTCGCTAAAGTCCCATCTAAAAAATAAAAGCTAGAAGGTAAGTCGTGGGCCCCTCACCCGCCACGACCGAGCCCACTGGGTCCTCCTCCTCCTAGCCTCGAGCCTCGAGCAGGAGGTCTCGGCATCCTGACGCAAACTCCGCTTCGCGCGAGGCTCTCCAGGGAAGGCCTCGGCAGGGAACGCCGTCTCCGCCTCGCCCGAGGCTCTCCACGGAAGGCCTCGGCAGGGGGTGCATTCTCCGTATCGCGCGAGGCCTCTCGCGCAAGGCCTCGGCAAGGAGCCCGATCTCCGTCCCGCGCGAGGCCTCATTCTCCGTGTCGCTCGAGGCCGGTTCGTCCGCGGCCCGTCACCCCCCGCCTCGGCCGACCCTCCCGACAGCGCGTCATGTCTCATTAATGCTTCAACCACTCCCGCAATCTCGGCCGGACGATGGCTCAGCGCCACAAAATGGCCGACGGGACCCGAGGTCGCATCAGCACCATACCGGCCGGGACAGGGCACGGCGGGGATTACCGGCCACTGTGTCCTAACGCTGTGTCCATGATCAGCGCCATACCGGCTGGGACAGGGTACGGCGGGGGTTACCGGCCACTGTATCCTAACGTTGTGCCCACGATCAGTCGCCCACTCAAGGCCTCGGCACTGTACACAAAGGTCTCGGCTATCTTGGGGTTCGTGCCTGCCGAGACCCCCCACTGCAGTTCAGCCTCGGCACCAATCAAGCCTCGGCCTCGCGCACAGTCCGTCCACAGTGGTCTGCACGTCCGTCGCCGCACCCACTCCGAGGCTGTCCCGGGGCTCCCACGACGCATAGGATCGGATGGGACGCCCACGCCGCCCCAGTGCTCTAAGGACGGACCATTCCGACGACCACGCCGCCACAGGAACAGGCCACAGGGCTCGGACATGCCATCCCTATTGGCACGACGCCGCATAGTAATACATGTACTGTCCTTTTCCTCCCTTTAACTATAAAAGGAGAGGACTTGGGCCACTTAGAGAGAAGAAAGGAGAACACCTTGTAACACACACACGCGCACATCCCAGCCGCCTGAGAGCAACGTCTCAGACGGCCCACACGACACCTTGCCGAGACCTGGGACTAGCTCCCTCTCTTCCTCAGCTTGTAACCCCCTACTACGAGCACTTCGGTGCAAGGAATACAAGATCGATCTCTCAGACTGGACGTAGGGCTTCGATTGCCTGAACCAGTATAAACCTTGTGTCTCTTTGCATCACCATCCGGAATTGGGAACACGCAGAACAAATTCACTGGTTGGTTGAGGACCCCCCGGTCCGAAACACCGACAGTTGGCGTGCCAGGTAGGGGCCTCTGCGTGTCAGTTTCGTCATCCCAGCAAGTTCCGGATGGCAAACCCCGTGCGACCATTGCGTCTCGGCACCGTGGTTTGGTTCGGGAGCCTAGAGTTCATGTCTCTAGGGCATGAGTACGACATGGTACTCCTCACTCCTCGAGCCCCACCGTCCGACGATGAAGTTATGCATCGGCAGCCTAGGCGCAGGCGGCGCCCGAGCGGCCGCTCTCGCTGCGCTCGCCAGGCACGACGCGAGCAAGGCCACCCCGACGCTACGTGAATCCGGGGCGGCACGCCACTCCCCGCCGATATCCTACGACCAGCTGTTGGCACAGGGTCCCTGGCTGGGGACCTATCTAGCCTGAGCTTGGACAAAGGAAAATCGCCGGTGGCACGCGGTGATGTCCAGTCATCAAGCTCCGCTCCACCACTCCCTGAAGAACCGACCCCGGTGGAGCAGAATCTGGCGACGGCACCATCCCCATACCCCTTTAGGTTGAGAAATGCCGCCGCCTCTTACGCCTACGCTTACACTGCCGCTCACGAGGATCCCTCGGAACGCCGCCAGCGCTTCGCTCTCGACCTAAGCACCCACGCCAACTCCTCGGATGAGGACGAGGCATGGCCCGGAGTGGATTTCTCCGGGCTCCACGACCCTGGGGCTTTGCGCCAGTTCTTGGCCGCAAGCGACTACTGCTTCGGCTACTCCGACTCCGACGACGAAGGCACCTACGACCCCACTCGCGAGTGTTTTCACGTCGGGCTTGGGATGCCGAGGGCGGGCGAAGAGGACGAGGGGGCAGGTAGTCGTTCCCCACTTCGCCCAGGTGCGGGCGCAGCCACACCTCCACGCGTCGTCCTGCCGGCCGCACGAAATGAGAACGTCGCTCTTGTGCGACCTCAGCGCCCAGACCTAGAACAGCTCCGTGAGCTCCAGGCCAAGGTCGAACAAGACCAACTCCTTCTGCAGCAGCTTCGAGACTCTCTCGAACAGGAACAGCGAGGTCGCGGCGAAGGCGGGGGAGCCCGACGGAGGGCCCGCGATGTGCATCACCGCATCCATGACGACGAAGGGAGTGAGCAACCCCCAGTCTTCAATCGCGCTAGCCAGAACGTCGCAGCTGCGGCAATGCTGGTCCGCGCAATGCCCGAGCCTTCTACCACGGAGGGGCGGCGGGTCCGCGGCGAGCTCTGGGATCTCCTAGAGACCGCCGCGGTTCAGCAGGCCGAGAGTTCCGCCTCCCGACGGCACAGGGGCGCCTCGAACCTGCCCACGGCACCACCTCGGCGGGACAGGGAAGCCCCGGCTCGTCCCGAGCCCAACCAAGCGCCGATAGCCCAAAGGGTCCCCGTGCTTTTGGACCGCCTCGGCAATCGGCGTGAGGTACAGGGAGACCATGAGGTGGTCAGCAGGCGACGACGCCACGACAACGAGGGGCCCGCTCGGGGCTACCACCCACACCGAGGCGGTCGCTACGACAGCGGGGAGGACCGCAGTCCTTCCCCTGAACCGCCAGGCCCTCGGGTCTTCAGCAGGGCCATCCGCGCTGCTCTTTTCCCCGCCCGGTTTCGGCAACCAGCCAATCTCGTGAAGTACAGCGGCGAGACCAACCCGGAACTCTGGCTTGCCGATTACCGCCTGGCCTGCCAGCTAGGTGGCGTGGACGATGACCTGCTCATCATCCGCAATCTCCCCTTGCTCTTGTCAGACTCGGCGTGAGCCTGGCTCGAGCACCTTCCTCCCTCGCAAATCCACGACTAGCGCGACTTGGTTAGGATCTTCGTCGGGAACTTCCAGGGCACATACGTGCGCCCTAGGAACTCCTGGGATCTTAAGAGCTGCCGCCAGAAGCCGGACGAGTCTCTTCGAGACTTCATCCGGCGCTTCTCCAAATAGTGCACCGAGTTGCCCAGCGTCGGCGACTCGGAGATCGTCCAGGCTTTCCTCTCCGGCACCACTTGTCGGGACTTGGTCCGAGAGTTAGGTCGGAACGTGCCGCGCTCTGCTGCCGTGCTCCTCGACATCGCCACCAGCTTTGCCTCGGGTGAAGAGGCTGTCGGAGCCATCCTCCCTGACACCGACACCAAGGGTAAGCGGAGGGACAAGGCCCCCGAGGCCTCAGCCTCCCACCTCCCCAAGAGAAAGAAAAAGGGGCGCCTGGGGAGGCAGGAGGTCCTGGAGGCTGATCTGGTCGCGGCCGCAGAACGCAAGAACCCTCAAGGCTTCAAAGGCCCTAGGCCCTTCGACGACATGCTCAAGAAACCCTGCCCTTACCACCAAAGCCCGGTCAAGCACGCCCTCGAGGATTGCTCCATGCTGCGGCGTTACTACGCCAGGCTTGGGCTCCCCGACGACGACGCCAAGCAGAAGGGCGTCGGCGACCGAGACGAAGGCAAGGACGACGGGTTCCCCGAGGTACGCAACGCCTTCATGATCTTCGGTGGGCCCTCGACATGCCTTACGGCGCGGCAGCGCAAGAGGGAACGCCGAGAGGTCTTCTCGGTCAAGGTGGCCACCCCCTAGTACCTCGACTGGTCTCGAGAGGCGATCACCTTCGATCGATATGACCACCCTGACCATGTTCCGAATCCCGGGTAGTACCCACTGGTTGTCGACCCAATCATCGGTAACACCCGACTCTCCAAGGTGTTGATGGACGGAGGCAGCGGCCTCAACATCCTCTACGTCAATACCCTGGAGCTCTTGGAGATCGATCGGTCGAGGCTCCAAGGCGACGTCGCCCCCTTCCACGGCATCATGCCAGGTAAGCGCACGCGACCCATCGGGCGCATCGACCTTCCCGTCTGCTTTGGCACCCCCTCCAACTACCGCAAGGAAGTCCTCACCTTCGAGGTAGTCGGGTTCGGAGGAGCCTACCATGCCATCCTGGAGCGGCCGTGCTACGCCAAGTTCATGGCAGTCCCCAACTATACCTACCTCAAGCTCAAGATGCCAGGCCCCAGCGGTATCATCACAATTGAGTCCACGTACAAACATGCATACGACTGCGACGTCGAGTGCATCGAGTACGCCGAGGCCCTGGCGGAGGCCGAGACCCTCATCGCCCACCTCGACCAACTCAGTGGCGAGGCGCCTGACTCCAAGCGTCGCGCGGGGGCATTCGAGCCCGCCGAGGCCATCAAACTCATCCCGGTCGACCCCGCCTGCCCCGACGACCGAGCGCTGAGGATCAGCGCCACCCTCGACATCAAATAGGAAGCTGTGCTCATCGACTTTCTCCGTGCGAACGCCGACATATTCGCATGGAGTCCCTCGGACATGCCGGGCATACCAAGGGAGGTCGCCGAGCATGCCTTGGACATCCGGGCCGGATCTAGACCGGCGAGGCAACGCCTGCGCCGCTTCGACGAGGAGAAGCGTAGGGCCATCGGTGAGGAGATACAGAAACTCTTGGCGGCCGGGTTCATCAAGGAAGTGTCCCACCCAGAGTGGTTGGCTAACCCCGTATTAGTCAAGAAGAAAAATGGGAAATGGAGGATGTGTGTAGACTACACCAGTTTGAACAAAGCCTGTCCAAAGGTCCCCTTCCCATTACCTCGAATCGATCAAATCGTTGATTCCACTGCAGGGTGCGAGACCCTGTCTTTCCTTGATGCGTACTCTGGTTACCATCAAATCAGGATGAAAGAGTCCGACTAGCTCACGACTTCTTTCATCACACCATTCGGCATGTACTGCTACGTGACGATGCCCTTCGGCCTCAGAAACGTAGGTGCCACGTACCAGCGGTGCATGACCTAGGTCTTTGGCGACAACATCGGGCGGACCGTCGAGGCCTACGTAGACGACATCGTGGTCAAGACCAGAAAGGCCGAGGGTCTCGTCGACGACCTAAGGATAACCTTCAAATGCCTTAGAGAGAAGGGCATCAAGCTCAATCCTGAGAAGTGTGTGTTCAGGATCCCCCGAGGCATGCTCTTGGGATTCATAGTCTCGGAACGCGGTATTGAAGCCAACCCAGAGAAGGTCTCGGCCATAACCAGCATGGGGCCAATCAGAGACATCAAGGGAGTGCAGAGGGTCATGGGATGCCTTGCGGCCCTGAGCCACTTCATCTCGCGCCTCGGCGAAAAAGGTTTGCCTCTATACCGACTCTTAAGAAAATCCGAGCGCTTTTCCTGGACCCCCGAGGCAGAAGAAGCCCTCGACAAACTCAAGAGGCTGCTCACAAATCCTCCCGTCCTGGTACCCCCAGCCAGGGACGAGGCCCTTTTACTCTATGTTGCCGCAACGACCCAAGTGGTCAGCGCTGCCGTAGTGGTGGAAAGGCAGGAAGAGGGGCATACTCTGCGCACCCAACGACCTGTTTATTTCATCAGCGAGGTGCTCTCCGAGACCAAAGCACGCTACCCCCACATCCAGAAGCTGGTCTACGCCGTGGTCCTGGCCCGGCGCAAACTGCGTCACTACTTCGAGTCACACCCAGTGACTGTGGTATCATCTTTCCCCCTGGGCGAGATAGTTCATAACCGGGAGGACTCGGGCAGGATAGCCAAGTGGGCTGTCGAGCTTATGGGGGAAACCTTGACCTTTGCGCCTCGAAAAGCGATCAAGTCTCAGGTCTTGGCCGATTTCGTGGCTGAATGGACAGATACCCAACTGCCACCTGCTCAAATTCAGATGGAGTGCTAGACCCTGTACTTCGACGGATCCCTCATGAAGACCGGGGCAGGCACGGGTCTGCTCTTCATTTTGCCCCTCGGAGTACACATGCGCTACATGGTGCGGCTCCACTTCGCCGCCTCCAACAACATGGCCGAGTACGAGGCCCTCATCAACGGCATACAAGTCACCATCGAACTTGGGGCGCGGCGCCTCGACGTCCGAGGCGACTCGCGGCTCGTCATAGATCAAGTGATGAAGGAGTCAAACTGCCTCGACCCCAAAATGGAGGCTTACTGCAAGCTGGTACGACGCCTAGAAGACAAGTTCGACGGTCTCAAACTAAATCACATCGTGCGGAAGTACAATGAGGCCGCCGACAAGCTGGCAAAGATGGCCTCGGCACGGGCCCCGGTCCCCCCGAATGTCTTCGCCAGAGACCTCCACAAACCTTCCATTGGCCACACCTCGGCAACAGAGGAGAGCCCACCTGTGGAACCCATGGCAAAGCTCGACGCCCCCTCTGCTGCCGAGACCCCCTCGACCGAGCCCGAGGTCATGGAAGTCAACGCCGAGCCTCCGCAGACTAATCAGGACACAGATTGGCAAGTCCCGTTCCTCGATTGGCTTGATCGGGGGGAGCTTCCTGACGACAGAACCGATGCGCGACGGCTTGCGCGCTGAGCCAAGACCTACGCCCTCTACAATGACAAATTGTACAGGCGAAGTCCCTCAGGTGTCCTCCAACGGTGTATCAGTGCCGAGGCGGGCCAAGCCCTGCTTTGGGACTTACACGCAGGCGCCTGCGGGCACCATGCGGCGCCTCGGATGCTCGTAGGGAACGCTTTCCGCCAAGGGTTCTACTGGCCAACGGCGGTCGCCAACGCTACCAAGCTAGTACGCTCCTGCGAAGGATGCCAGTACTACGCTCGGCAGACACATCTCCTGGCCCTGGCCCTGCAAACCATCCCCATCACATGGCCGTTCGCCGTGTGGGGGCTCGACATGGTCGGGCCTCTACAAAAGGCCCCCGGGGGCTACACCCATCTACTGGTGTCAATCGACAAGTTCTCCAAATGGATCGAGGCTCGTCCGATCAATCGAATCAAATCCGAGTAGGCGGTGCTGTTCTTCACTGACATTATCCATAGGTTTGGGGTCCCCAACACCATCATCACCGACAACGGGACGCAGTTCACCGGCAAAAAGTTCCTGACGTTTTGCGACGACCACCACATCCGTGTGGCCTGGTCGGCCGTAGGACACCCAAGGACCAATGGCCAAGTAGAGCGTGCCAACAGTATGATCCTACAAGGCCTCAAGCCAAGGATTCACAACCGGTTGAAAAAGTTTGGCAAGAAATGGCTTGCCGAACTCCCGTCGGTCATCTGGAGCCTGAGGAACACTCCAAGCCGAGCCACAGGATTCACGCCTTTCTTCCTAGTCTATGGAGCCGAGGCCATCCTCCCCACCAACTTGGAATATGGTTCCCGAGGCTGCAAGCCTATAACGAACAAAGTAACCGCACCACCCGAGAGGACGCCCTTGATCAACTGGAGGAAGCCCGAGACGTCGCGCTACTACACTCGGCCAAATACCAGCAGAGCCTGCGGCGTTATCAGGCCCGACGCATCCGAGGCTGAGACTTGAAGGTAGGCGACCTGGTGTTGAGGCTAGCATAGAGCAACAAGGGTCGCCACAAGCTGACCCCGCCATGGGAAGGGCCGTACATCATCGCCCAAGTGCTGAAGCCCGGGACCTACAAGCTGGCCAACGAGAAGGGCGAAGTCTTCACCAACGCTTGGAACATAGAACAGCTACGTCGCTTTTATCCCTAAATTTCCAAGCATTGTATATGTCGTTTCTCGAGATACAATTAAAAAGCGTTCTTTAGTTGGTCTAATTTTTCGAGAAACCCCCCGAGCCCATCGTAGGCCTCGGCAATACTGTAACACGACAAGGGAGACTTGGCTCTGCCTTGGCAGAACCGAGCCTCCCTCGGGGGCTAGATGGGGGAATCCCCCCTAGGTCCCACGCACCATTCTTCAGTTGTTTTTCGCAAAAATTCCTACACCAAAACTCTAGCAGGCCCTGATGAATCAGTTGTAAAAACTCCTCGGACCAAGGTCTGTTTCCTAAGCAAGAGGCCGGTGGAGTCGCGAGACGGCCTACGCCCCCGGGCTACGGCACTCCCTCACTACCTCTCGCTCAAGGGACGGCTTAGGCCCCAAAGGGGTGTTTTGCAAACGAAATCTGATCAGAAGCAACAGAGGGCAAAGGCTCGGAAACATGAGAAAAACAACTAAGAAACACAAATACTTCAGAAATAAAGGCCTCGACGGCCACAAACATTATGATACAAAAATAACCCCTATTCTATCTTTACATAGCCCCCAGGGCCCAGATCAAGGCTCAGGGCCTTCAGCACCGGCAGATGGTAGGGGAGGAACCACCTCCTCTTTGAAGAGCGTCGCCAGCGCCGTGCCAGGGCCTTCTGCCGCCTCCATCAGCTTCGTGACCGCCGCGTCGGCCTCCTCGTCATCATCAGGTAGAACATAGCCATCACTGATGGCCGGGAGGTCTACGCCAAGGTAGTGAGAGGAGATGACGGCCAACGCCCGCTTGACACCCGTATGCAGCGCCCCAAGGAGCCGCTCGCGCATCTGGCTGCTCAGCGCAATCAAGCGGCTCCCCAGGGAGCTGCCTGACTGAACCCCTTCAACCTCCAAGGCCTCGCAGGCGGAAAGGGCAGCACGTTTCAGCGCCTCGTGCTCCCCGATCTCGGTCTCGAGCACCGTCTGCACAGCGCTGGAAGCCTCGGCGGCCCGAATGATCTCCACCTCTGACTCTGCACCGCGGAAAATAGAATGAGGTCGAGCGAGGGAAAAAACAACCTAAGTTAGGGATGGAAGCCCACGGAACTCACCCTTGGCCTTCTGCTCCTAGCGTCGGGCCTCGACCTGACAGGCCTCGGCCTTCTCCTTCAACCGTTGGGCCTCGACCCGAGAGGCCTCGGCCGCCCTGGAAGCTTCACTCCCCAGCTCTGTGTCATACAAGGAAGTTAGGGAGCGAACATAAGGAAAAAGAAACAAAACAAGGGGACCGAAACTCACCCTCGACCGTCCCCTTCAAAACCACAGCCTCGATTTGCGAGGCCTCAACCGTAGCAAGGGCCTCATTCAGAGCGCCTTTTGTTAGCTGGTGCGCACTCTCCTCTGCCCCCAGCTGCCCGGCGAGGGCCTTGCCCGAGGCCGTCGCTTCTTCGGCCCGGGACCTGAAGGCATCCCGATCGCTGACCGCGCGGGTAAGCTCCTCCGCCAGCTCCTTGACCCGCGCCGCCAAAGGGGTGAGCTGCGTCTGGGCTGTGGCCGCCTCGACCTTCGCGTCGGCGCAGCGGAGGCGGAGGTCCTCCACCTCCGTGCTTTGCGCCGACAGGAGCTTGTTAGCGTCGGCAAGAAGGCCCTTCTGCCGCTGAAGTTGGTCCCAGATGCCCCTCTCCCGCCGGAGAAAGACCGACTTGCCAAGGGACCAGGTCTCGAGCTCCTGGGCGACTCCGGGCAGTTCGTTGGCCACCACGGACAGTGCCGTCCGCAGCGACCGCTCTGCCAGCTGGTGGTATTGCTTGAAGGTGCCCCAGTGCCCGCCCTTGGCTGCATCCTCAAGGGCGAACAGAGGCTCCCCCTCAGGGTCGTCCCAGCTTCGCCATAGTACCTGCAGGTGGTCCCACCCGCAAGGCTCGGGTAGCACCCGCACGAGGGCTGAGCTTCCCTCGTCCAAGATCGGCGCCGGCTGCTCCACGGCATCGGTCTCCTCGGCGTCGACCACCTCCCGCGCCCGGGAAGTATCGTCGGAGGAGATCGGATAGACCTCCGCCTCCCGGGCACTCTCTCGCAACAACGGCGGGCCCTGAACCAAGGGCACCACCGAGGCCTCCGCCGCCTGCATCTCCGCCTCTTGCACAGACGGCCTCGCCGCCATCACGACGGCCTCGGTGGTCTCGGGGGCTCCAGCCTCTGCAATTGCGGTCTCGACGGTCGTGGGCGCCGTGGCCTCCGTCGCCTCAGCCTCGAAGACCCTGGGGGCCTCGGCAACCAAGGGCACGTCGGCCCCATCCGACTCATGAGCCTCGCCCCCGTGGGACGGAAGCGCCCCCTCCCTCATCTGTGTAGGGGCCACCTTGGCAGCCCCTCCTTGGGCGGCCGGCTCTTTCAGGTCGACCCTCGCCGATGCCACGTCGCGGTGGATAGCGGCTTGTGCCTCCGCCACCCAGTGGGCGGAGGAGCCGGGGCTCGCCTTAAGCGCCTTAAGGGGCGCCAAGGGAAGGTCATCCGCAGGCCGCTTCCAACTAAGGAAAATTAACCTACAGGGTCAGCGCGAGACAAAAAAAAAGCGAACGGAAGGCACTATGACCCTGCCAAAAAATACACTTACTTTGAACGGGGTGGCAACCGCTTCGCCACGGCAAACCTCATCCGCAACGGCGGAGGCGGCGGCAGAGGCGTCGCCTCCGCATCCATCGGCGCCGGTCGATCCTCAGTGGACCCCGGCGCCCCTTCGGTCCTCTGCGGGGGCGGGGGCGATGGCGAAGCCTCCACCGCCACCTGCTCCACCACGGCCGCCGAGCCAACCGGGCTGACGGCGCGTTTTCCTAACGCCCGCGCCTCGAGCGTGTCGGCCTCGGCCCCGGTGCGGGCAACCGCCGGCCCTAGGTCCGCTTCTGCTCCCCCTCCCGGGGGTGCCGGGCTGCTTGCTGACGCCTCGAGCGCCACCTCCACGACGTCAGGAAGGTGGTCCAGGGGACCTCGCCCCACCTCGCCCCCGTCATCCCCGTCCGAGGCCTCCGTCGACAGCGACGGCGACGGGGATTCCTCTAATGGGAGGCCATCCTTCCGTTGTTGACGGCGGCGCTTATCCAGCTCCTCGCGCGTGAGGATGTGCTTCGTGCGCTTCGCCGCCTTGGCGTCCTTTTGCTTCTTCTGCGCGTCGGCGTGCGCGCGGTTGATCGCCCGCCGCCTCGCGTCCTCGGGAACGGGCGGCGGAGAGGAGCGCACGTCCCTCATCCCCTGCGGGAACAACGGATGCGCATAAGGAAACAAGGGGTAAGGGGAGATGGAGGAGGCTTAGAGGCTATAGCGGCACATGACTTACCAGCGAAAGGAACCCCTACGACGGTCGCATCGCGAAGGGGGTCAAGTTGCCGCCCTTCAACTTCGCCTCTACCGTCTCCCCCACCCGACGAAGAATTTCCTCGTCGGAGAGGGCGGAGGAGGACATCCGGATACCCTCCATGGGTTCACCCGGCCTCATCTCAAACAGCCGCCACCGCCGAGCCATCAGCGGCAGCACCCTCCGGCGGTGGAAGGCGGCCACGACCACAGCCACGGTGAGGTCGTGGCCCCGCAGCCTCGCCAGCCCCTCTAGAAGCGGCTCCAACTTGGGCTGGTCGTCCTTCGGGACACCCCACTTCCATCTCTCCGGGCAGCTCCCCACAATCCGCCCAATATAAGGGGGAAATCCTCCATCATCGTTACGAAGGTAAAACCAACTCGTGTACCACCGGCGGTTGGAGGACGCGAGTTGGGCCGAGATGTAGAGGTGCAGGCGGTCCTGACGCACTTGGAGAGTGCAGCCTCCAGCCCTCGCCGCCTTCCTCTTACCCGCCATGCCCGTCGGCTTGGTAGTATGCCCCGCCCGGAATAGATAGAGCCACAACTCCCAATGGGGAGCGATCCCTAAATACCCCTCGCAGACGGCAACAAAGATAGCCGCCTGAGCGATGGAGTTGGGATTAAAATTGTGGAGCTCCACGCCGAAGTAGTGCGGGAGCGCCCGCATGAACTGGTCCGCCAGGACGCTGAGGCCGCGCTCGTGGAAGGAGACGAAGCTTACGACGTAGCCGTCGCGAGGCCTCGGCTCCGGCTCGCCGTACGGAGCAATCCACTCCGGCCTAGAGGGGTCTGTCACCGGGCGGAGGAGTCCACCGTCGACAAGCGACTGGAGCATCTCCTCGGTGACGTCCGACAGATCCCAGGGGTCCACCTCGACAATGACGATGTTGCCGACCATGGGTGCGATGGAGGAATCGGGTGCGGCGGTGAGTTCCTTCTCTCCCTCCCACGCTCTCGCTTTTTTCTCGATTTCTCCCTAGGCTCGCTCTTCTCTCCTCTTCTTCCCGGCACCCGCTGCTCTGGCGACGGCTCGGCGGAGGCGGCGCTAATACAGGCAAGGTAAGATGAGGAGGGGCGAGACTCCTCAGGTATTTATGTAGGGAGGAGGCGAAACGAACAGGCGACGAAATCAGGGAGGTTTTCCCCCCGTCCGGCGCAGTTAACCACGAGCCGATTTCGTCGGCCCACGCGCCCACGTCTCCTGCATTAAATGCGAGGACAGTTACGTCCCATCCACCACGTCACGCTCGGCCACTATGGCAGCAGGCGTCGTTTCACCTCCCCATGAAACCGCCTCAAAAGGCGCACCACCCGTTGCCGAGCCAATAGGGAAGATATTCCCCGCGGCATGTTCCTTTCGTAGGAAGGAACCAGGCTCTGAGCCTATTACGATCCAGGGGTTCGAAGGCTGGACCCCAAAGGGTTTCGACAGCCGCCCCAGGATAATAGAGTTAGGGGCGACTACGGGCGAGCCTATACGGGGCCGAGGCCCAAGCAAGCGAAATGCTTGGGACGCCCAAAGTCGTGTCCGAGACCGGCAGGAAAGTATCCGAATGGGATCCCACCGTAGGGAGGCACCGAGCCACCGAGGCCCAGCGAACGGCCTCGGCACCCACTAGAGAAATCCTCTGGTACTCTTGGAGTGTGTCTCTGGACCGCTAGCCGTCCCCTAGCGAATGGGGTTCGGGCCTCCACTCGGACTACCCGATAACAGCTCACCGGAAGTGCCACCGCTCGTGCCCATCGAGGGTAGCGAGGCACATTCCACCCCTCCTTCCGAGCGAAAAGGAAGCGCGAGGGTCGCATAAAAAGTCAGGGGAACCCCCGACGGCCTTCTCACTCTATGTAGAGGCTAGGGGGCTCCTCCTGCAAATATGCCGAGACCCCACGACCCAGGCTCGCGCCCAAAGGGGCCTCGGCAAACAAACCCTCACGCGCGAGGGGTGTATAAAAAGCCAGGGGAACTCCCGACGGCCCTCTCACGTAGAGGCTAGTGGCTCTTCCTGCAACCTTGCCGAGACCAGAATGGGCTCGGCAAACAAACCCTCCGTCCGAACGAAAAGGACATGTGAAGATCAGATGAAAGGGCCAGGACACCCAAGACAAAGACAAACGGTCTAAAACCGCGCTAGAGGTTTCGCTACAACACGATAAAGGGCACCGAGCCCGTTACGGTCCAGGGGTTCGAAGGCTGGGCCTCCAAGAGGTTTCGACAGCCGCCCCAGGGCAACAGAGTCAGGGACGACTTTGGGGCGAGCTTACGAATGGCCCAGGCCCGAGCGAACAGTCGCTCGGGGCGTCCTAAGTCGTGTCCGAGAGCAGCGGGGAAGTATCCGAATGGGATCCCACCGTAGGGAGGCACCGAGCCACCGAGGCCCAGCGAATGGCCTTGGCACCCACTAGAGAAACCCTCTGGTACTCTTGGAGTGCGTCTCTGGACCGCTAGCCATCCCCTAGCGAACGGGGCTCAGGCCTCCACTCGGACTACCAGATAACAGCTCACCGAAAGTGTCCACGCTCGTGCCCATCGAGGGTAGCCTGGCACATTCCACCCCTCCTTCCGAGCGAAAGGAAGCGTGAGGATCATACCCAAAGTCGGGGGACCCCTGACGAACCTCTCGCTCCGTGCGGAGGCTAGAAGGCTTTTTCCTGCAGCCTCGCCGAGACCCCCGCAACCCGAACTTGCGCTTAGGGGCTCGGCAAATGCAATAAGAGCTACTCGTTCAGACGCAAAAATGAAGAAAGCCCCTGGAGGAGTAACTCCACTCCTCCAGAGGCTCGGGGGCTACACCCGGTGGGTGCGCTCGCGCGCACCCACCGGAACCTCAAAAAAAAACAAACCCCAATTCCTACGGGGCAGGTATAAACCAAGCCTCGGCAAACCCTCAGGGGGAGTGCACGCACTCCCCCCGAGGCTCGGGGGCTACTGTCGGGTACCTTAGAACGGGGTACCCCAAGCAAACATCAAATGGGTCGCTAAAGTCCCATCTAAAAAAACCTAGAAGGTAAGTCGTGGGCCCCTCACCCGCCACGACCGAGCCCACGAGGCTCTCCAGGGAAGGCCTCGGCAGGGAACGCCGTCTCCGCCTCGCCCGAGGCTCTCCACGGAAGGCCTCGGCAGGGGGTGCATTCTCCGTATCGCGCGAGGCCTCTCGCGCAAGGCCTCGGCAAGGAGCCCGATCTCTGTCCCGCGCGAGGCCTCATTCTCCGTGTCGCTCGAGGCCGGTTCGTCCGCGGCCCGTCACCCCCCGCCTCGGCCGACCCTCCCGACAGCGCGTCATGTCTCATTAATGCTTCAACCACTCCCGCAATCTCGGCCGGACAATGGCTCAGCGCCACAGAATGGCCGACGGGACCCGAGGTCGCATCAGCACCATACCGGCCGGGACAGGGCACGGCGGGGATTACCGGCCACTGTGTCCTAACGCTGTGTCCATGATCAGCGCCATACCGGCTGGGACAGGGTACGGCGGGGGTTACCAGCCACTGTATCCTAACGCTGTGCCCACGATCAGCCGCCCACTCAAGGCCTCGGCACTGTACACCAAGGTCTCGGCTATCTTGGGGTTCGTGCCTGCCGAGACCCCCCACTGCAGTTCAGCCTCGGCACCAATCAAGCCTCGGCCTCGCGCACAGTCCGTCCACAGTGGTCTGCACGTCCGCCGCCGCACCCACTCCGAGGCTGTCCCGGGGCTCCCACGACGCACAGGATCGGATGGGACGCCCACGCCGCCCCAGTGCTCTAAGGACGGACCATTCCGACGACCACGCCGCCACAGGAACAGGCCACATGGCTCGGACATGCCACCCCTATTGGCACGACGCCGCATAGTAATACATGTACTGTCCTTGTCCTCCCTTCAACTATAAAAGGAGAGGACTTGGGCCACTTAGAGAGAAGAAAGGAGAACACCTTGTAACACACACACGCGCACATCCCAGCCGCCTGAGAGCAACGTCTCAGACGGCCCACACGACACCTTGCCGAGACCTAGGACTAGCTCCCTCTCTCCCTCAGCTTGTAACCCCCTACTACGAGCACTTCGGTGCAAGGAATACAAGATCGATCTCTCAGACTGGACGTAGGGCTTCGATTGCCTGAACCAGTATAAACCTTGTGTCTCTTTGAATCACCATCCGGAATTGGGAACACGCAGAACAAATTCACTGGTTGGTTGAGGACCCCCCGGTCCGAAACACCAACAGTTTACAACGAAACGAACATGCTCATAATCTTCATAAGCTAGGAGGTTATTTTGTGTATTTTTTTATAATAATAAAGGTTGGTAATATGCATGTAGAAAACACACTTTGAATCGAATGGTCATTATTGTCAATGATAATTACATGTATATTTAGAAAGGTTACATTATGTTTTTTTATAATGGCAAAGGTGGATAACATTTAGAAAACACAATTTGAATATAATTAATAGCTATTATTATGAATTTATATGATGTTATTTTTTATAATGGCAGAAGCATAGGTGGGTAATTTAGATATCTAATGACTATTATCATTAATGATGATTAGGTTCTACTGAATTGATGCCCAATCTTTCTTATTTTCTATGAAAATTTCTAGAATTTATGTTTTTCTAGCGCGGCTTATGAGGATCAAGACGGAAACTCTGTTGGAAAGATAAGATAGTCTTCGAAACACAATTTGAATAATGCTTTTTATAGACTATTTATGAAAAAAGCAAAATAAACATTTTACAACATTCATGGCAAATCCACTCGTGTCATTTTAAAATAACCAAACTAAGTACATAAACAATAATAGCTGGTAACAACAGTTCAAAATAGTGGATTTTTAAAAATATAAACACAGAATGTCATTTAATATATTTTTTTACCGAAGGCCAGACCAGAAGGAATATATGTAAGTCAACCTTCCCGCTTGTAATAAAGCTGCCATTCTTTTCCCTAAGGACATAGTCGTTGCTGCCACGTGTCATCCGAATCGGGTATAGTGCTACGGCACACCGCAGGGGCCGCTCCGCCGCGACCGACGCCTCGCCCCTGTGACGTTGCCGAGGAAGGGCGCAGCGGCGCAAGGTGGGGCGCAGCGGCACTGCGGCTCTGTGGCGTCGCACGGGCAGCGTATGACGCAGGTGAGGCTGCGAACCGGCGGTGACAGCACCAGAGACGGCAGGAGCGGTGGAGGCAAATGCGTGTAGTTGGCCAGCAGCGGGTTTGGTGCATAGGCAGGTCGGAGATTTGGAGCGCTTGCATAGAGCTTGCAAGATCATTTTCAAGCGATTCTGATGCAATGGTGTGGGGTTAGTTCTATTTTTCGAAAAGGTGGTGGTGGATCTGGCGGAATAGGGGGCTGGCCTCCACTGGAGATGTGATAACTCTGCACGGTGTGCACTGGGAATAGGAACTTTGGCAAAAATGAGAGAAGGGCGAAGTAGTGTGGCTCACCAATGGGGTAGAACATGGTGGGGTGCAGGGAACACAGGAAGATCGGTAAGAGCTGGCACAGAGGAGGAAGGTGGCGTGGATGAACTGGAAGCTTATCCAGGCAGATGTCGAACGGCAAGGAGGAGGTGGCGCCCAGATGTCGATCGACGAGCAACGGACTTGGAGCGGGAGATGACTGAGCAGGTGACGAGCAGCGGCAAAGCAGATGTCTTTCGCCAAAACGCAATCACGAACCAGGAGATGTCTCTCCAATTCACGCTGGGGGGATCTAGGCGATGGGGGATGAAGGAGGCACAGCGAATCTGGATTGGAGCTGAAGGAAGGGGATGGTAGAGGTGAGAGGGGAGGAGGGAGCCGGCAGTCCGCCCAAAGGAGTGTCTCCGGCTGCAGGTTCAGTGTAGAGGCGACTGGCGCCGTGGCGCGCCCGTTGTTGAGGCCACGTTTAGTTGGTATACCAACTCGGCGCCGCCAGATTTTGCGGCCACTGTAGCTACAGTAGCTTATTCGTTTTTATTTGGTAATCATTGTCCAAACTTTGACTAATTAGACTCAAAACGTTCATCTCATAAAGTACAACCAAACTGTGCAATTAGTTTTTGATTTCGTCAACATTTAGTACTCCATGCATGTACCACAAGTTTGATATGACGGAGAATCTTCTTTTTGCATAGTGCCAAATTCTGGAATTTGGGAGAACTAAACAGGCCCTGAGTTGGTCTTGAGTTCCGGCTGACCGACTAGCGCCGCCGCTTTCTCGGAGCATACTTGGACACTACTTGGACTTTGGACGACGGCAAAGTTGTCTGAAAGCTACTCCTATACATTTGATAGCAAGCAAAAGCAGGGGTCGGCCTGCAGAAATGCTGCGCAAGTCATATTGGACTGCACTACAGTGAGATCATCGATATCGAGCATAAGCGGTTCGTTCGTGATGAAATGAAATTTGATGAATCGCAGTCGTCCGCCGCGCGCGACCCGGCCGGCCATTGAATCCGACCCAACTGTAGGCGAATAACTAAATTCAATTCAATTCAATTTAATTCATGCGGAGAATTGAATGAGTTGAATCAGTCCATGTACAGTAGGCGCGGAGAGAATTCGTTCCCAAACTGAACATCTGGCACGCTAAAAGTACGGACGTATACGCATAAATAAAAGGAATCGGGATGGACCCATCGAGCGCTGAAAACCGCGTAGCTAGCTACTAGTACGGTGGTGGGTGTCGGTGGCTATAAGTCAAGTTATAAAAGCCAAATTACACAAATAGTTGTCTCCTATTTGTCTTTAAAAATGTTTCTCTTTTATATTTTAACTCACAATACTTGCTATTTGGGCGCACTAATGCATATGCTTCCGTGTCCAGCTTGTTTCTTGCATGAGAGCTAAGCTCTTATCTTTCTCCTCTCTTCTCTTCTCCATATCACCATTAGCTTAGTTATAAGTCCATTATTATACTTGCTCTTACGTCGGTCTAGAAAAAAGATTTTTTTAGATAAGAGGTCTGAAAAAGGATACGGTTATAAATATCTTCATCTTTAATCAACCAATGTTACAGAAAAAATATCAACATTCACAATAGAAAAACAGATATGCTATGAAATTATATTTAATAAAATATATTAATAATATTAGTGTCATAAATATTGCAAAATATTAACCGAATTTATTGCAAAAAAAAAACTAAGAACCGACCAACATAATCAGTTTTGGTTAATCGGTTAACTGCAATGTATATTGTACTTTTACGAAAGATAATACAACAATATAATTGTCTTGAGAAAAAGCACCTAACAAGGAATGGATCATGTAATGAAACAAAGGGAAAATCAACAAAAAAATTGCTTCTAACAAACAAAGTCTCATAGAAATACATTTAGATACGCAAATGGGCACATTTTTAGTGTTTAATATATAATAGTTAAAAACAATTTCAGTTAAACCGGTTAATGCCAGCTCAAAACCCAAATAGATTTCCGTGAACAAAATAGCCCAAAGTCTTTGCCGAATAGATCATGAAAATTTCGGTTAATCGAGTTTTTCATTAATCGGTTCGTTCGATTAGTCAGTTAATAATCATTTTCGGTGAAATTTTGTCCACCCGTATCTGCAGGAATTATTCTTATTATTCTTTTTTGGACGGAGGATGCATAATAAACTTAAAATAATCTTTGGACGGAGAGAAGGAATATGTACTTACCTAGCCACACTACTTGTCTCTGAAGGAACAAGAACCGTGCAAGTGCATATGGAGTAGCACACACGGAATAGTGACAAAGGACCTGTTCCGATGGATTTGTCACGTAAACTCCCATGGGCTGCCGGCCGCCGTACCCGTACGTACGTGGTGACCATGACCATGACCATGACCATACGTGTTCTCTGTTGCTGCAATACATGCATCGACGAGATCGAGTTGTCACTGTAACCGCGCGCGCGGGGCGGGCGGCGGGCTGATGCGGGGAGACGAGGAGAACCGATCAATGAGTCCGCGGCAACTACTACTACTACTCGTTGAATTCGACCAAATTGAATTCTCGGTGGCAGAACAAGAAGTCAACACGAGAATTCAAACAATGTGTTTGTATTATATGATATATATGTACGAGGGACGAGGCCTATCCTTCGGTCCAACAAATAGAGCACTGACCACGCTAGCTAGTTCTTTTTTTTATATATTCATTCACCTCCTTCTTCGTTCCTTGCAAAAACAATATATAACAATAACTAACCTATCTATAAGGAGGTTAATTTATGTTATTTATATTTTTTAGTGGTAGAGGCAGAGGTAGGTAAACACCTAGAAAGCACAATTTGAATCTAATGTTATTATTACCAATGGTAAGTAATTATATGTATATCTAGAAAGGTCACTTTATGTTTTTTTTATAATGATGACAAAAGGTGAGTGGGTAACATTTAGAAAACACAATTTGAATCTAATAGCTATTATCATCAATTTATATTATGATATTTATTATAATGGAAGAAGTATTATTAATGGTGATTAGAGTTTATTGAATTAATGCCAATCTTTCTAATTTTTATGTGAATTTCCAGAATTTACGTTTTCCCAGCGTGCCTTGCGAGGATCGAGAAGGAAACTCTTTTGAAAACACAATTATATAATGTTTTTTACAAACATTTATGAAAAAGCAAAAAAAAAAACATTTTACAAAATTCAAGGCAAATCCACTCGTGTCATTTTAAATAACCAAACTCAGTACATAAACAATAACTTGTAACAAAAGTTCAAAATAGTTGCTTTAAAACAACCACAAAATATTGTCACATACTTCCTCTCTGTCCCTCTTTGACTGTTGTTGTGGCAGTGGATTTTAATGTCCACATTCACAGCCCCCGCCATACCTCCTAAGATGCCAAAGCGACACAAATAATGGGACAGAGGGAGTATTTGTAATCGAATGACGAGACTAGAATACGTATATGTAATGTAATATAACCCAGACACATGGAAATACTACTTCAAAATCGTTGTCTTATTAGCATATGCACTTGGCTTTGATCGATTTGATTTTCAACCCTTGTGAGCTGAAATAGAACTGGACCGAGCCCCGGAAACCGAGTAGTACGTGCTTGCGTTTAACGAATCAGCTGAGACGACCTCTGAGATGAGAGGGAGTCAGTACAAGCCGAAGAACAGACCCGGTCCGCTGTGGCGCTCTCATAGCTTTCTTGGCGGCGTCAGGCTAGCTATAAAAGGCCACCACCTTTGTCTCTCTTCTCCCAACAACCATTCCAAGGGCATCCCACCATAGACGTAACCGGCCAGCTTCCTCTCATCGGCGATCTGTCACATTGCTAGCAATATATCTACTAGCTAGATATAGCTAGCTCCATCGATATCGTCTAGCTAGCTTTTCTTCAAGGCTACTTTTAGCTGCTAGCTAGTAGCAACAAGCAGCCCGGTACATCGCAGACAAGCGTGTGATCGATCGCATCGATCATAAGGTACTGATCTGATATGGCGGCGGCGGCGCCGATGACGATGAGGGCAGTGCTGGTGGCCGTCGTGCTGATGCAGTGCTGCAACGTGTTCGTTGCGGCGAGGCCGTTGCTGGAAGCACCGGCGGTAGCGACGACAGCAGACGGCGGCTGGCTGGGGATAATCATGCAGGTGCTACAAGGGCCGGGCGGCAACAACCACAACTGCCAAGCTCCCAACGGATCGTGCCCCTGATAAACTAGCTAGCCGGCCGCTGGCAAGCTCCTGGACACCCGTAAACGTAACCAGCCGGCCGGGGCGGCGGCGCCTCGATGAACTGCGGCATGCATGCCCATCGTCCGATCAGGGCCGCCGCCCAGCCGGCTCGCAGCATGACGGGTCGTCGGTCTATTTTTTGATCAGTTCCTAAGCTGGTTCCGATTCTGTTGATAATTAACTGTCAACTAACATGTACATGCGTATGTAGTTGCGTATAGGATATTGTTCATTTCTTTCATTCTTTCTGAAAGATAGGTAGCTAGCTGTTCAGAATTTGTAATTAATAAGAGATTGTTACTAATTAATTCCATGCAAAAATACATGGAGTCTATATCTCTCACACATTGTTTTTTCATGTAATTCTAGGTTCCAAATAAAATGAGAGTGCCATATTCATTACACTCAAGTCCGTTAATTAAATTCCCTGCGATTGAAACAGTTCATAAGAATTCAAGCTAGTCTCAATAGGTTGCTCGTATTTACAGCTACTTTTTCTTCAATCTATCAGAGGTGTTTGTAGAAGTAGGATTGTGCATATATCCATTCGTATGGGTAATTGACGAGTGTTGTGTATGTATGCTTTCGTGAGTATCTGCCTTTCAAAAGAAATTACTAATTAAATATCCTGACTCGCTCCCTCTCGAGAGCCTTTCACGCCGCCGCCGCCTAGGGCCTAGGGTAGGACCGCCGGCTCCTCGCTCCACCGTCGCGCCTAGGGTCTCTCTCCTTCTTCCTCTCCAGTGACTCTACCAGAAACAAGAAGGGGAGAGAACCCATCTTTTTTCCTAGTCGATCTCTTCTAGTGTCTTAGGGTTTGAGTCCAAATAAATTTCCGGCAAATCAGATGATTTTCTGTCGGGATCGTGTTTCCTGTGATGACTTCGGTGATTGTCACGACGAGATTGCCGTTTCAGGTGTTGATTTCATCGGTAGGCGGCCAATTTGCGGCCTTTATCTGCAAGGGGAGGGGTGCTTCTGGGAGCCCCCTATGAGGACAGCGACTTTGGATCATCGATCTCATCTTCGATGGTCGCGAGAGAAATTCAAGGTCTCCAGGTGATGATTCTGTAGCCTATGTCGTACCTGACGATGCAACTGCCGATATTCTTTCGGCGATTTAGATGTGTTTTGGACTAGTTCCAAAGCGTTGGATCTTGCGGCATGTCCAATGTTTTGGGTTGGTCGTTGGATGGGGCATAAGGACTGCACTTTGGCTCCGGCGTTTGAGAGAAGCCATTGAAGGAGAAGACGATAGAAGAATCTAGGTAGAATATTATATATTTTTTTTCAGATTTTTTCATATTTAATTTAGGGATGTACTGTGCCAAGATTTAATATAAGTCCCCTTCTCTTAGCAAATTTTTTTTCCGGACTCCCTATTGACCATTGTTTAATTAAGTGTGTCTAATTATTAGACTAATACCTTTCAGTAGGCAGGAAAAACACTTTTTATATACACTTTTTCAAGTAATTTGACCAATGGCGCCAAGCCACCACCAACTGAATGAATCACCTAGGAATCACGAACGTGCATGTAATTCAGGCCAACGTACGCGTACTTGTAGTCCTCGCGGAAAGAACAAAGAACTAACAGTAACCTTGACGTACTGGTAAAAAAAAATATAGGACTGAGACCAAATTCAACCGTTTATATTTAAACACAGCAGCATGCATGTTTGGTCTAGTATAACTAATACTGTTTGACACGCACTTTGACCTTTATACGTAGGTACGCTTGGACTCGATCAACAAAGGAAAGGTCAATATGTGCGAGCGACGGCCATACTGGCCCCCACAGCATTAGGCGAACAACGGATAGGTTGATACCAGGTTGTTACCGTCACTTGTGCTGTAATTATTAGCATCACGTACGAACATACTCAGATTACGTGTGTGGAGCCAGCTGTCCGTCATGCAAATCATGCATGTGTACATCACTGACTGAATTCTCTTTTTAATTACTGTGCAGATTGCACACAGCGTAGAGTACGTACGTACTTGATAAATAAAATATGAATTGCACCATTTGCACAGGCACAACGCTGACACTTTTGCCGAGTCAATTCTTCAGACTTGTGAAAATAAGACACTTTCTTCTCTTTTTATGTACTTCTCAAAACAATTCCCTGACCAGGAGAACATATTTTTCTCCTTTTTGCTCATATAAACTTGGCTAGACTTAGAGTAGTTTAACTTAAGTTAAACTACTCTAAGTCTAGCCAAGTTTATAGAGAAGACAGAAGAGTATTAGCCCTACTTTAAGTCTAGCTCATATAAACTTGACTAGACATGATTTTCAGAGGGCCCTGAACATTTTTTAGACGTCAAGATTGGCGCCATAAGAAACAATGCTACTAAATGTCTTAGGTAGGCATGCGTCTACTGTTTGGAGAAGCTGGCCGCATGTAAGTCGTACGTACCTTAGTGCCTGACTACGTGCTTTGAACAAATGAGAAGTCTAAATTTTGAATTGGTAAATTCCTTTGAACTAGCTACACTATGTTATTCTTCCTTAATTTGTTGCTGGATCCTAGTTCAGTTGTGTCATGCATCTAGCATGCAGCAAGCTGGCGTTAATTAGATGACGGATGTCAAAAAGATATGACCACGATGATGAACAAACTAGATAGGCGAGCGCGCATGCAGTGAGCTGTAATTAATTAGCGGACTTAATCCTCAATCCTCACACTTAGATATATGTAATACATATAGATACATAGAAAAACAATATATCTAAAAAAAATCAAAACGTCTTATAATTTGGAATACAAAGAGTAACAATTAATTAACTCTTGTATCCAAACTAGGGCCTGGCCTAGTTCCTTTTCTCTATATGGAACGCTGATAACGTGGATTACATTTTAGTCCTGGCCGGAGAGAGCGAACATGGGACTTTTTTTTGGACGGGTTAGTATGCATGGCAGCTTGGTTTGATGGGTGGATTTTCAACCTTGTGAATTGAAATTGAAATTCAACTTGACCGTACGTTGGCGCGCGCATGCAGCAGCATCCTCGACCGGGAAATCAAAGTATAAGGCGAAGAATAGACCCGGTCGGCGTGCGTTTAAACATTTGCGTAACGAAGCTATAAAAGGAACTCATGCATCTTTTCTCCCAACAAACCATTCAAGATTACGTAAAACCAGCACCATCGTCGTCTGCAATCACTGTTGTTCTCTCTGCCAGCTAGCCTGCCTGTACGTAGCTCCATCTCGCGTCCTAGCTACCAAATAAGGCTACACGACGTACGCCTCGCCCGGCCGCGCGCAGAACTTGATTGGATAAGCAATATGGCAGCAGCGACGATGGCGATGGCGAGGGCGGTGCTGGTGGCCGTCGTGCTGATGCAGTGCTGCAACGTGATGGTCGCGGCGAGGCCGTTGCTGATGGAGGCGCCGGCGGTAGCGACATCAGACGGCGGCGGCTGGCTGGGGATGATCATGCAGGTGCTACAGGGCGGCAACAACAACGACTGCCAAGCTCCCAACGGATCCTGCCCCTGATCAGTCGATCATCTCAACTGCATGCGTGCATGCTCCGATGGATCGATTCTTTTTTATGTATGTATATAGGCGTCAATTAACTTGTGCATACAGTATCTCTTAGGTTTGTAGTAGCAAAGCAAGGAAGCTAGTTGTTCGGGATTATTTGTAATAATAAGGGGTTAATTAACTCCGTGCAAAATCGCACATTATTGTTCTTTTATATATATATATAGTTTTGGGTGTTCCAGAGCTAATAAGGGTGAGATTCGCAATTGAAGGTCCATCTGTCCCCTTCGCTATTTAAATTCATAGTACTTCTTAATGAATAAACAATTTAAATTCACACTACTTTTCAACGAATAAACAATATTTTCCTCTCACAACAAATCATATAAGTATCAACATAAGCCAAACTTCAACGAAGCGAACATGGATACGCACTTCTCAACTGGCTCATGCAGTCACGCCTGACGCTTTGACCATTACACGTACACGCTTGATCTCTCGAGGAAATACAATTAATTAAACGAAGTCTATGTGCGAACGAGCTACTAATTAACCAGGTTCAGCCTCACAACATTAGAGCACTCACAGTACAGAAACTATGGTAGTTTCTATAGATATTAATTGTACTGCCACGTAGGCAATTTGCTGATGTGCCAAGTGATTTAATGAGGAGAGAGGAAAATTCTAAGAAACCAAGTCTAACTAAGAGATTGGGTCTTCACGGTTATCGATGGACAAAAAACTACTCGTAGCCCATTGAGAGAGCAAACATGATTTCTCTCACGACTTATACTATAGAAAATCTTGCACTGGATAGGATAGTTCTTGGTACGTTGTCCTAGGCTATAGAAACTGCTAATAATTTCTTGCATTGGGAGTGCCCTTAGATAGCTGGGATGCTCGTCACCGCTCTGTTAAGGCATCAATTATACCGTACTCCTTTCATTCCAAATTAATTGTACTTCACTCGAAATTTGTCCTAAGATAAATTTCTCTGTCTTTGACTAGTTTTGGATTGAGAAACATACATCAGCGTACATCGACAATATATCAAGTTAGTTTGTTAATCTCTTAAAGAAATATGTCTTGATAATTCACAAAAGAAATGAAATATGTCTTAGCGGTGCATTCATCTAAACTTATAGATGTTAACTTTTTTCTAAAAATTTAACTTGGAACAAAACTTTAAGTGAACTATAATTTAAAACAGAGAATATTAATTATATCTTGAAATAAAATAAGACCTGGTGTCTATTGTGTGTGAGACAAGAGATGAATCTGAAGGCTAAGGACACATTGGAGCGAATGAAGACTGCGATCATCGGGGCATTTGGTGTTGTGCATTAGGTCTTTTTTTGTTGTTGTACTATTAAGAAGATCCAAGGCATTCAACTTGAGAGAGTCAAAGCGAGAGCAAAAATGCATGAAGTGGCTTACTCTCAGCCGAGCTGATGGTGACAAGTGGCATTCCTTTGAATTGGTAAAAAGTCTAATTGTGAATTGGTAAATTCATGGCATTCCTTTGAAGTAGCTATACTATATACACCGCCAGAATCAGGAGATTTGCCGAGTGCCCCTAGCACTCGGCAAAGCCTAAAAAACACTCGGCAAACGACACTCGGTGAATTTTTATCGGCAAACAGACTTTGCCGAGTGTTTTTTGTCGGACACTCGGCAAAGACTTCGTCGAGTGCCCAAAATACACTCGGCAAACATTTTTTTCGAAAAATAAAAAAAGCCACCACAAACATTTTTTTTCAAAAAAACCACCACCGGCCGGTCTCCGCCGACCACCGTCGGTCTCCTCGGCGGCACCCTTCCCCTGCGTCTCGCCTCCGCTCCCCGGCTTCACGGCCACCACCACTACGCCACCGCCGCCCACCACCACCACGCCACCACCGGCCACCCGCCACGCTGGGGAAGAGAGGGAGAGGAGGGCGCGGCCGCCGGATCCAAGGAAGAGAGGGAGAGGAGGGGGAGGGACGCCGGTGGTGGGAAGAGAGGGAGAGGAGGGGGTGGCCGCGCCGGATCCGCCGTCGGGGAAGAGAGAGGAGGGAGAGGAGGGGAGGGGCGCTGGCGGTGGGAAGAGAGGGAGAGGAGGGGGCGGCCGCGCCGGATCCGCCGCTGGGGAAGAGAGAGGAGGGGGAGGGGCGCCGGCGGTGGGAAGAGAGGGAGAGGAGGGGGTGGCCGCGCTGGGGCCGGATCCGGCCTCCCCGTGCGCCACCGTCGCCGGATCCGCCCGCGTCGAGGCCGGATCTGGTGGAGGCGGTGGAGGAGGGAGGGAGGTGCACCGGCGAGGGAGGAGGGGAGGGCGGACCACGCCGGAGAGGGAGGAGGGGAGGGCGGGCCGCACCAGCGAGGGAGGAGGGGAGGGCGGGGCCGCGCCGGGGTCGAGAGGGAGGAGGGGGCGGTGCGTGTCCGTGCGCGGAGAAGGGGAGGGGGCGTGCGGACGCGGCGCGGGGAGAAGGGGAGCGTGCGGGGAGACCTAGGGCGCATCCGCTCGGGTTAAAAAAAGATTTTTTTTCGTTTGCCGAGTGTCCCAGATCTGGGCACTCGGCAAAAATTTTTTTTCATTTTTTTCTTCTCTTTCTTTCCCAGAAAAAAAATATTTTTTTACTTTGCCGAGTGTCCTAGATCTGGGCACTCGGCAAAGAATTTTTTTCATTTTTTTTCTTCTCTTTCTTTCCTAGAAAAAATATTTTTTCCTTTGCCGAGTGTCCTAGATCTGGGCACTAGGCAAAGATTTTTTTTTTTCATTTTTTTCTTCTCTTTCTTTCCCAGGAAAAAATATTTTTTTATTTTGTCGAGTGTCCTAGATTTGGGCACTTGGTAAAGATTTTTTTTCTTCTCTTTCTTTCCTAGAAAAAATATTTTTTCCTTTCCCGAGTGTAAAAAAAAAGCACTCGGTAAACCCCATCTTTGGCGACTGTTTTTTTGACACTCGGCAAACCACCTCTTTACCGAGTGTTTTTATGGCAGCACTCGGCAAAGGACTTATTTGCCGAGTGCCCGAGAGAATACACTCGGCAAACACAAAAATACTCGACAAATTTGACGTTTCCGGTTGTGATATCGGCCTGTTTAATATAAGGGACAATTGTTTGCTAGCTAAAAACTAGCTAAAATTAGCTCCAACATATCCAAACAGGAGGGCTAATATAGGTGGGATAACTTTTTAGCCAAGCCTTCAACTAGTTGGTATTCAACTACCTAGCCAACTCTAGCTAATTTAGACTAATTTCTGCCTCAACTAGTAAATAGCACTAGTGATCCAAACAGACCCTAAGGACTCTTCCTTAACTTGTTGGATCCTAGTTCAGTTGTTATGCTTATGCAGCACATGGTGTCAAAGATATGACCATGATGAACAACACGCTTGGTAGGCGCGCGCGCAGGGAGGTGTAAATAATATAAAGAGCGGACTTAATCATAGTTATGTTAAGTAAACAGTATACACTAGTGTCCTTCATACGTACGCCTGTTACAAAAACATAAAAAAGTGGATCCTTGATGCTCCATTTGGGCAAAGCAAAGCAACAAGGAGTAGGACCGCTCTAGCAATTTTTGTGTTAATTGTTTTAATTTCTCCATCATAGTTGGTGGATAATTTGTAAATAGGTATAGTTATACTTCAGTTCCTTTTTCTCTATTTGTTATGGATATGACATCCTTAAAGTGGAGTAATATAATTTTTAGTCCTGACCGGAGAGAGGGAACATGGGACTTCCTTTTTGGGCGGGTTAGTATGCATGGCAGCTTTGGTTTGATCGACGGACGGGTTTTCAACCTTGTGAATTGAAATTCAACTTGACCGAGCGCTGAAAGAAAACCGCGTAGCGATGGCGCCCCGCCCCGGCCGCGTACGTTGTTGGCGCCGTTAGTAGAGCAGCATCCTCGACCGGTAAATCAAATTCAAATTCAAATGCTTATAAAAGTACAAGGCGAAGAATAGACCCGGTCGGCGCGCGCTTAAACCTGCGTAACGAAGCTATAAAAGGAACTCATGCATGCATCTTGTCTCCCAACAAACCATTCGAGAGACAAGTTCTGAAGCAAACTCCAGAGTACGTCATAACCAGCTCGATCGATCGTCGATCGTCTGCAATCACAGTTCTCTAGCCTGCCATATATATCGTCGTCTGAAATCGCAGAACTTTGATCGGACGACGTACTGCAAGTATATATGGCAGCTGCAGCGGCGACAATGGCGATGAGGGCGGTGCTGGTGGCCGTCGTGCTGATGCAGTGCTGCAACATGATCGTCACGGCAAGACCGTTGCTGGAAACGCCGGCGGTAGCGGGAGGGGCCGCCGGCGCCGGTACCAGCTGGCTGGGGCTCATCATGCAGGTGCTACAGGGCGGCAACAACCAGGGCTGCACGGCTCCCAACGGATCGTGCCCCTGATAAGCAAGCTCCCGACTCCATCAGTCGATCATCAACTGCATGCATGCTCCATCGATTTTTTATGTATATATATACTAGGCGTCAATTAACCTGATGTGCATATATAGTATATGGGTCCTTGTTGTAGTTTTTGCAGTTAAGAGGTTAATTAACTCCGTGCAAAAACGCACGGAGCGGTCTCTGCCTCTCTCTCACACATTTTTGTTCTTTTATATGTGGTTCTGGGTTCCAGATCGAGCTAATAAAGAGTGAGATTCGCAAACTGAAGGTCGATCGATCTGTTCCATTCGCTATTTAAATTCACAGTACTGTATATTACTAGTATTACAGGTCGACAGGAAATGTGATTTTAAATATATATTTTTACAAAGGTAAACCTTACTTTTATAAAGCAACACTACTAATATATACACTTGTCAACAACTGACTAACGCTTTGACCATTACACGTACGCTAAAACGACACCCCCTAATGGTTCTGCCCGAACCGCTCAGGGGCTCGGGGGTTACACGCGCGGGTGCGCGCGACCATTACACGTACGCTAAAACGACACCCCCTAGATGGTTCTGCCCGAACCGCTCGGGGGCTCGGGGGTTACACGCGCGGGTGCGCTCGCGCGCACCCGCCGAACAATAGAAAAACCTCCTCCGCTGACAACACAGAACCCCCCCAGCCGGTTCTGCCCGAACCACCCGGGGGCTCGGGGGCTACACCCGCGGGTGCGCTCGCGCGCACCCGCCGGCAAGACAAAAATCCCCCGGACGATTCTGCCTGAATCGTCCAGGGGCTCGGGGGCTCCTGTCGGGTTCATAAACCCGGGGTCCCTCGGGGACCGGCTTCCACGCCAAGGCTCGACCCGAGAGTCGAAACAACAGGGCAAAGGAGCAGTCCAGCAATCGACCGGAAGGTCTGGCCCAAGAAGAACAACGCCCGCTCATCAACTATCTCGGCCCATCTATCCGACCGGAGCGCTCGCTTCGGGCTCCAACCGCCTCCGGACAACCTCTCCGATTGGAAGGCCTGCCCCGAGCCCTACTTCCGACTCCGACCCCGCGTCTCTCCGACCGGGGTACGTAAGAACCCTGCTCACCGCTCTTCTCCGACTGGCGCAACCGAAGCCGACTGGGGCCATCCGACCGGGGACGCCCGCTCAGATGGGACTAGGGACGAACGGAGAAAGCAGCACGCGAGTCAAACCACGGTACAGGGACCATACCCTGTACACCTGCGGGAACAGTGCTCCACAATCACCCTGACACAAACAGTATTGTAGGCGCCAACATTTATCCCTACAGTATTGTAGAGGCCGTTGGACTCCCGTACGGTAGAAAGCCTCTCACATGCCTCTGGGCATCAATAGTATTGTAGGCGCCGGGATTCACCATACCCGGTAAACGTGGTGAGACTCCTCGCATGCCTCTGGGCAAGCAGTATTTTGCAGGTACCGACATCAACTCTTCCTGAAGAAGACAACACAACCTCTCACGTGCACCTGACATTCTACAATGACATCAACAGTGTTGTGGCCGCCTACCATTATCCAGTCCTCATCGGCGTGGGCAACAAGGCTTAAAAGCATCCGTACCCTCTCCCTCTCACCTGTAAAGTCATCCTCTTCATCTATAAAAGGGGATGCACTCCCTCCAATAGGAGGACCGATTCATTCAAGCTCAGTTCCTTTAGATTCATTAGTCCAATAGCTCACAACCACAGAACCGCCAGGTTCGGACCTCAAGCACACGCTTGAACACTTAGCTCGTAGCGGAGTTCCCGTCGCTCTCGGCCCTTCCGACCGGAGCCGACCGGGCCTCTGATACCCCCCATCTCTCTCCTTTTCGTTTGTAACCCCACTACAGACTTCGAGCACCTGGGCTCAGGAATAAAGTCACCGACCGACCCAAACTGGACGTAGGGCACGTTGTCCGAACCAGTATAAATCATGTGTCATTGAGTGCTAGGCCACCTCCGATCACAACGTACAGCAAAACTACAAATATTCACTAGTTGGTCACTTTCTGTACTGACACTAATATTATTAATATATTTTATTAAATATAATTTCATAGCATATCTGTTTTTCTATCGTGAATGTTGATATTTTTTTCCTGTAACATTGGTTGATTAAAGATGAAGATATTTATAACCGTATCCTTTTTTAGACCTCTTATCTAAAAAAATCTTTTTTCTAGACCGACGTCAGAGCAAGTATAATAATAGACTTATAACCAAGCTAATGGTGATATGGAGAAGAGAAGAGAGAAGAAAGATAAGAGCTTAGCTCTCATTCAAGAAACAAGCTGGACACGAAAGCATATGCATTAGTGCGCCCAAATAGCAAGTGTTGTGAGGAGAAATAGGAAAGAGAAACCTTTTTGAAGACAAATAGGAGACACCTGTTGTATAACTTGGCTCCTGTAACTTGGCTTATAGCCAAAAAATGTGTTCTCTGACACCCAGCTCTGTAGCAGTAGCTAGCTACGCGGTTTTCAGCGCTCGATGGGTCCGTTCCGATTCCTTTTATTTACAGAAATGCTATACAACACATATGTGTTTTAACATAAAAAAACATATGGATTTTTTTTATCTCTCTCCCTCTCTCTTTCTCACCGGTGACCACCGGCGCCGGCGACTACGACCGGCGAGCTCGCCCCGGCGCCCGTGCCCGCGCCGGCCATGGCAGTGGCGGTGGCGGCGGCGCCTGCGCCCGCGCCGGCCATGGCAGCGGCGGCAGATGTGTGATTTGTCCTTCCATAGAAAAAAATTGCCATCTATGATATGTGATCTGTGGAGGCTGAAGGTAGAAAAAAGGTGGAGGCTGTTGGATCTTAATCCTATGGTGCAAAAAATATTCATGTGTTGAAACTGTATAAAATACATACTCGTGTAGTAGACAGACTCGTTATAGGCGCTCGACGTCGCCCGTGTAGGTGTAGCTGAGAAGGAAATGTATCACCATCGTCAACGCTAACCCAGCATGACCCGGTCCTGCTCCGTTTTACATTTTCACCGTGCACGCCGTGCGGAACATGTAAATGAAAACCATGTCTCCCTCCCGCGCGACAAAACCGGTTCAAGGCATGTGGAGCTTCTGTCCAATCCAATTACCAAACTCGTAAACCTATTGAATCAAAACTGTGATAAATAAATTATCTATTACGACTACAAGATAATGTCAATTATTATGATATAGAAAGTTTAGCTATCACGACTTTAGACTGAGCAGCGTCTTCAAGTATCACTCACCCAACTTTCTGCGGTAGAAACTCCGAGCTCCGGCTGACCGACCGCCGCGCCGGCCAGTTTTGTCGCCTCCGAAGAAGACCAGTGAAATTAAGGCCCCGCGCCGCCACTTTCTGGGAACGGAGCAACGGCCGGCGTGAAGAAACGGTCGTCACAGCTAGCAGCGGCTTCTGAATTTGATCAATCTATCGCAGTCCGCCGCGGCGACTCGTTGAATCCGACCGAAGCAATTTGAAAGGCGACAAGGATACACACGACACGGCCGACCGATCGTGGTCCGGCCCGTGGCGTGTCTTGCGTTTTCTTTTGAAGCGGCTGCCGTAGATCTTGCGTTGGTAAGCATCGAGATCGACTTGAGACTTGGAAATCGTACGTTTGTAACATGTTCCTTGTGTAGCTACTGCCTACTGAAGTTACGGTCCTGTTCCTTCAGAGACAAGTAGCGTGGCTAGGCAGGTACATGTTCCCTCCGTCCCAAAATTATCGGTAATATTTTGCTTAGGGCGTTCAGACCTCCCATTCCCATCCCGACGCATCGAACCTTCCACACGCCCTTCGCTCCCTCGCCCGCTATAGTGGATGGATGGCGCCGAGGCGCAGGGCCATGCCACCGTCTTCGTCGCCAAGTTCTTTCGGCTGCGCCAGCCTCTTGTCCTTCCTCACAGCTGTCCCCGAGGCCCCAAGCCACAGCGCCCAAGTAGACCTACTTTGGCTGACTCCACTACGGCGGGCCACCTCCATCTGACTGCCGCAGCCGCCTCCCCCGTGCCTCCGGGCGCCTCCACCGCATCGGGTGCCACCATCCGCTGTCGTGGCCGCCTTCACTGTGTTAGTTCGCCGCGCCGCCAGTTGTGCTCAAAACGCCCGTTGTGCCACTCAGGAAAGCATACATACACAACACTCGTCAATTTCTCATTCGAATGGATATATCCACAATCCTACTTCTACAAACACCTCTGATAGATTGAAGAAAAAGTAGCTGTAAATACGAGCAACCTATTGAGACTAGCTCGAATTCTTATGAACTGTTTCAATCGCAGGGAATTTAATTAACGGACTTGAGTGTAATGAATATGGCACTCTCATTTTATTTGGACCTAGAATTACATGAAAAAAAATGTGTGAGAGATATAGACTCCATGTATTTTTGCATGGAATTAATTAGTAACAATCTCTTATTAATTACAAATTCTGAACAGCTAGCTACCTATCTTTCAGAAAGAACGAAAGAAATGAACAATATCCTATACGCAACTACATACGCATGTACAGGTTAGTTGACAGTTAACTAGCAACAGAATCGGAACCAGCTTAGGAACTTGATCAAAAAATAGACCGACGACCCGTCATGCTGCGAGCCGGCTGGGCGGCGGCCCTGATCGGACGATGGGCATGCATGCCGCAGTTCATCGAGGCGCCGCCGCCCCGGCCGGCTGGTTACGTTTACGGGTGGCCAGGAGCTTGCCAGCGGCCGGCTAGCTAGTTTATCAGGGGCACGATCCGTTGGGAGCTTGGCAGTTGTGGTTGTTGCCGCCCGGCCCTTGTAGCACCTGCATGATTATCCCCAGCCAGCCGCCGTCTGCTGTCGTCGCTACCGCCGGTGCTTCCAGCTGCAACGGCCTCGCCGCAACGAGCATGTTGCAGCACTGCATCAGCACGACGGCCACCAGCACTGCCCTCATCGTCATCGTCATCGTCATCGGCGCCGCCGCCGCCATATCAGATCAGTACCTTATGATCGATGAGATCGATCATACGCTTGTATGCGATGTACCGGGCTGCTTGTTGCTACTAGCTAGCAGCTAAAAGTAGCCTTGAAGAAAAGCCAGCTAGACGATATCGATGGAGCTATATCTAGCTAGTAGATATATTGCTAGCAATATGTGACAGATCGCCGATGAGAGGAAGCTGGCCGGCTACGTCTATGGTGGGATGCCCTTGGAATGGTTGTTGGGAGAAGAGAGACAAAGGTGGTGGCCTTTTATAGCTAGCCTGACGCCGCCAAGAAAGCTATGACAGCGCCACAGCGGACCGGGTCTGTTCTTCGGCTTGTACTGATTCCCTCTCATCTCAGAGGTCGTCTCAGCTGATTAGTTAAACGCAAGCACGTACTACTCGGTTTCCGGGGCTCGGTCCAGTTCTATTTCAGCTCACAAGGGTTGAAAATCAAATCGATCAAAGCCAAGTGCATGTACTAATAAGACAACCGATTTTGAAGTAGTATTTCCATGTGTGCCTGGGTTATATTACATTACATATACGTATTCTAGTCTCGTCATTCGATAACAAATACTCCCTCTGTCCCTTTATTTGTGTCTCCGGCGACGACCGAGCACCTTGGAGCGAAAAGTCCCCGGCGTCGCTGATGATGTCCGAGCACCGAGGAGCGAGGAGTCCCCGACGTCGTTGCCGATGACCGAGCACCGAGGAGCGAGTCCCCAGCGTCGCTGGCGATGTTCGAGCACCGAGGAGCGAGGAGTCCCCGGCATCGCTGGCGATGTCCGAGCACCGAGGAAGGAGGAGTCCCTAGCATCGCTGGCGATGTCTGAGCACCGAGGAGCGAGGAGTCCCCGGCGTCGTTGGCGATATCTGAGCACCGAGGAGCGAGGAGTCCTCGACGTCGCTAGCGATGTCCGCAAGGTGAAGTGTGCCAACTTAGTCTTCGAGCAAGAAGAATCTGAGCACCGAGGAGTAACCGACGTATCTGGCGATGAAGCACGAACGACGAACAGTCTGGTAAACTGATCGGCGGCGAAGTGAGCATTGAGCAGAAGAGACCGACGAACAGTCCGATCAACTGGTCGGCGACGAAGTCGATGATCCTAGCGGTCCGACCAGTTGATCGGTAGTGAAGTCCGAGCACCAGATGATCCGATCACCTGGACGATGATCCTACAATACAAATATGTAGAACGGGTAGTACACGATGTACAAATATATGAACTCCAGAGAAAAATCAGCAATGGCGATAAAATAGCGTAAGTAGCTTGGCGATTAGTTGGTGTGAAGATGTGTTTAATATAAACCGCCCGAACAATTAGTGTGTAACTGAGTCTCCAGCCCTAGCTAGCCTGTTAACCATAACGTGGAGCGCGGAACCCATGCACATGTAGAAGGAACAGGCGTCGCTAAGGAGCCGCTGCCAACCACCCATAACGCAGAGGGCAGACGCTCGTGCACGTATAGGGAGGAGCCGGAGACAGGGCCGTCTCTGGAGGCGTCCGAGCATCAACATGACTGTTCGGGGGTTCAGAAAATCGTTTGGAGAGCAAACATGGAGAAAACAGCTCGGAGAAACATCATGGCGATTAACGAAGATTGGAGAATATTTAGAAAAAGAGTTAAATGCACCAGAGGTCCATTAACTTATGAGGAGGTTTCGGTTAGGTCCATCAACTTCCAAAGAGGCTTTTTGGGCCCATAAACTTTGTACATCGTATCACTTAGGTCCATACCTCTCCACGTTGGCTTCTCGTGCTGATGTGGCATGATGCCGTGGCCATGCGGGCGTGCATGCAGGTGTGGGGGAACACCGGCAACTACACGGCCAACAGCACCTACCAGTCCAACCTCGCAAGCCTCGCCACGGTGCTCTCCAGGAACGCCTCCTTGTCCCGGACGCTCTTCGCCAAGGGCAGCGTCGGCGTCCTCCCGGACATCACGTACGCGCTGGCGCTCTGCCGCGGGGACGCCAATGCCACGGCATGCGGGTCCTGTGTCACCACTGCCTTCCAGAGCGCGCAGCAGCTGTGCGCCTTCGACAAGGACGCCACCGTCTACTACGACGGCTGCTACCTCCGCTTCTCCAACATGGACTTCCTGGACGACACCACCAGCAACAACGAGTTGATCCTCATGAACTCGCTGAACGTCAGCTCGCCGGTCAAGGTGTTCGACGCCGTCGTCCGCGTGCTCCTCAATGCCACCGGCGACTACGCGGCGGCGGACTCTACCAGGCTGTTCGCCACAGGGGAGGAGGCGTTCGATGCCACCGACCCCACCATCTCTGGCCTCACGCAGTGCACGCCGGACATGGCGCTGGCTGACTACCGGCGATGCCTTGGTGATATACTTGGAATCATGCCACGGTACCTGAGCCATGGCCATGCCCCGTGAGCCGCTTGACACGGCCACCATCGCGGAGGCCATCAGCGTCATCTCGTGCTTCTACGAGGACAAGACGGAGTGGGGCGGCGCATCGGGTGGATCTACGGGTCAACGCTCATGCCTCCTACGTGCTCGCCGGTGGTGGCGGCCTGCGCGGCTGCGGCCGCGGCGTCTACCTCTTCAACAACCGCTTCTCGGGCGCCATCCCCGCCTCCATCGGAGGCTACGTTGCGCTACAAGCGTTTGATGCCAGCAACAACCGCCTGACCGGTGTGGGAGTGTGAGCAAGTCCGTCGGCACCACCAGCAGCTCATCATCGGCCCTTGCCGCTGCTGAGCTAGGAGAACACCTTGCTGTTGGTGACTCCCACGTCGGTGACGACCGTGTCGTCCGGATCGCCTGTCGTCAGGAAGCTCGTCGACGACGGCACCCAGCGTGGCACGACGACATCCTCGGGGAACTGTGTGCCGACGACGCCGCTATCCTCGAACGCGTCCCACCGCACGTGCATCTTCTGCAGCTACAGACAGTACTCGAGGTTCCATAGCACGTCGCCCATGGACCACGGCCGCTCCTGCCCGTAGTCCACCAGGCACTGCTCTGCCGTCTCCGCAAACTTGCGAAGCGAGTTCTCGTTCACCTCCCCGAGGATCCGCGGGTCGACGATCCGGTCTAGCTGCCCGCGCCACTGCCACCCGACGGCCCACTCAGCGAGGTTGATCTAGTCGCGCTCCAGCGCCTAGTCGATCACCGGCCACGCACACAACACCTCGAACTGCACCACCCCGAAGGAGTAGACGACGGAGCGGTCCGTCAGCTGCTGTGTCTTGAAGTACTCCGGGTCCAGGTACCCGAAGCTGCCCTTCACAGTCGTGCTCACGTGCGTCTCCCCGAATGACGAGCCGATGCGCGACAGCCCGAAGTCGGCCACCTTGGCGATGAACCCGTCGCCGAGGAGGATGTTGGTGGACTTGACATCACGGTGGATGATGTTCTCGGAGTAGCCCGTGTGCAGGTAGTGTAGCCCCCTGGCGGCGCTGATACACACCTCCAGTCGCTGCTTCCACGACAGCGGCGCCGCCCTGTCGGAGTCCGGCCCGTACAGGTGGCTCCGCAGCGTGCCTTTCTCCATGTACTCGTACACTAGGATCATCTCCGCCTGCTCGTTGCAGTAGTCGATGAGCGACACCAGGTGCCGGTGCCCGATGCGGGACAGCACCACGATCTCCGTCTGGAACTCCGGCAGGCCCTGCCTGGACGCGCACGTTGCGCGCTTCACCGCCACGCGGGTGTCGTCGTGGAGCGTACCGCGGTACACATTGCCGAAGCCGCCCACGCCGATGAGGTTGCGCTCGTGGAAGTTGTCAGTGGCCGACCTCAGCTCCTTCAGCGGGATGTGAAGCTGCATGCTCACCCTCTGCATCGCGCTAGTCGTGCCCTCGCCTGACCGGCTCGATGGCTCTAGCACCCACCCGGAGCTTTCTTGTGACCACGGCAGTGGCTTGCTGCTCTCCTTCTCTATCGGCGCCGGCCGCGCCATCCGCCTTTTGTGCCCATGTGGCAGCGGCGGCAGTACTTGCTCGCACGCCCGCATGGCCACAGCAGCGGTGGCGGCGGTTCCTGTTCGTGTGCCTGCAGCGGCGTAGGCGTTCCTGGAGAGCGCCGTGGCGAGGCTTACGAGGTTGGACTGGTAGGTGCAGTTGGCCGTGTAGTTGCCGGTGTTCCCCCACACCTGCATGCACGCCCTCATGGCCACGACATCATGCCACATCAGCACGAGAAGCCAACGTGGAGAGGTATGGACCTAAGTGATACGACGTACAAAGTTTATGGACCCAAAAAGTCTCTTTGGAAGTTGATGGACCTAACCGAAACCTCCTCACAAGTTAATGGACCTTTGGTGCATTTAACTCTTAGAAAAATATTAAAGCGTGACTTAGCTTTAGACAGAACGACTGGTCGGCGGCGTATGGCGCTATCTGGTTGGCGAGAGGATGGACGTCTTCAACCTGGTCGGCGAATCTGTCCCTCAGGGCATGTTGGTAAGCGGCGTCGGCGTTGGTGAACCCAAAGGGTAGGGCCGTAACCCCTGGAGTTTCCCGAGCAGCCTCCGATAAATCTGGATCAGAGGGTGGTCGGCGCTGAACCAGAGTGTCCAGAGCCGATTCGGCGATGGAGAGGCATTCGACGAGCTTCAGACCGACCCGATCGATGGATATGATCAGATCGTCGTTGTTGGTCTATCTCCTCTGGTAGCGAGGAAGCGGGCGGCGAGTTGTTGATGAAGGTGACATCGGAGGTGGTTCCGAGATCGGATCTGCTGTCGCGGGGGCTGATGTAGCCAGCGATGAATCATCGTCGTGGACCGGTATTGATCTCCACGAGATTGATGACGAGAACGCGTTGTTGATTTGAGGTCCATCTGGCTCGCCATGGATCAAGCGCACACCCCTACCTGACGCGCCAACTGTCGACAAAAGATGCTCGGCAGTCCAGCGAGGAGTATCCCACAATGGTAGATTTGTCATAGAGGTGAGCGAGATCAGGAGCGAGATGGTAATAGAAGCACCAAGACACAAGATTTAGACATGTTCGGCCGTCAGTATGACGTAATACCTACATCCTGTGCTCTGATGTATTGCATTGAGATGTATGGATCATGTCCACTAGGGGACCCCTGCCTCTCCTTATATACTCTGGAGGGGTAGGGTTACAAGAAAAGTAGCATATTTGGTACTATATAATATCTTGTCGTGCACGTCTTGATCTTTGTGGGCTGTGCCACCTCTGATGGTGCACCCAGCCCATTGGGCCAGTTGGGCCAGACTGAATTCGGAGGTACTGTAGCTATGGAAAACACTGTAGTGGTAGAAGTTAGTACCATGCTGAAAACAGAAGGATAGCTTAACCAAGTTAAAAGCCTGGACCTGAGAGGTTGTTAACTCCGGATCGATCCTTTTGCGTGAAGCGAGGATGAAAGCGCAAGAGAGTTAATTAGCGGATGTGGTTCATTCAACATATAGAGTGGGCCTTAGCCGTCTTTCCGGTTCGGGCGTTACATCTACTAGCAAGCTTTTGCCGTCCGTTGTTGAGTTGGTCTTTTTTTTTGATAAATGGCATACTTTATTATATTAGCAGCATGAAACTGCAGTGGGAATGAAAGGTTCCCAGTTTACATTCTGCAGTGCCACTCTAGTTGGGCAACTGGAAGCATGATTACAATTTGAACAGAGAATGTTAACTTGATTGCTATCAGGAGAAACCGATCTGAAAGCTTGAGAAGCTAACGTGTGCGCTGTTGCATTTAGTCTTCTAGATATTTTAGCCACTTTCGCAGCCATGGTTGATGTTGCATTTAGGAATTTCTGAGTAAATGGCTTGATGTCCCATTGAGGTGGGTTGGAGAGATCCGATCCATTGAAGAACTGCACCTTCTGTTGATCCGATCCATTGAAGAACTGCACCTTCTGTTGGTCGTCAGTGAGGAAGAAAACTTCTTGAATTTGCATTGCAGAGGTGATGATGCCGGCAAGAGAGAGTGCCGAAGCCTCAGCCAAGAGGACTGAGGAAACGGTGTTTGCGATCGCTTTGATATGAATCATCAATTTTATCCTGGGATCCAGGATGAATAGGCCAAGGCCTGCTTTCCTCATCTGTTGATCGGCTTGATCTGGGGTGATTGCAGCATCAGTGTAGCATCTGACGCCTGGTAGTAGGGCTGGCAAGGGTACCTGAAAAGGCAAACGAGTTTGGAGGTTTGCTAGTCCTGAGATAGGACCGGAACCTCGCGAATTTTCTCCTGGCGTGATATGTCCACCTGCATAAGAAAAAACATTGCCTGCAATGGATGTGTTGGCAGTGTTAATCAAAAGATGTTGGCCGCATGCTTGGGTTCCCTGCATGCTGCATGTCTGAGCGTGGGCCTGCTGCTCATGCACACCACATGCACGGGCTGCATGCATCGTTGGTCCAGGATCACCGGTTTAGATGACTAAACCACTCATCAGTCTTGTCAAATATCTGCCAGTGTTGTCGAGCATCCACTAGCCGTGCCAACCACGAATAAGCGTTGTTCGTCCCTACACACTATGGCTAGAGCTAGAAGAAGAAGGGAGAACAGAGCATGTACACCAGCGTTGGCCGAAGCTCTATCTGAGAGATGGCAAATCTGAACTCTCTTTACTGAGTTGCCATAGTAGTCTATTTATACAACTCTATCCATCTAGTCTCAGTACAGCTACCCTGCTGCAACAGTGACTAGATAACATATAGGGCTGATTCTGCGCCGGCTTCTGCATGTGCCTACAGTGCTGCAGGTGAGCCGTGTGGCGCCTGCACCTACAGCGACTACAGTATCATAGCAGGAGGCCTTTTCGGCGCCGTCTTCCCTTGTTGTGTTTACATAAGGTAGCAGTAGATTATCTAATAATCTTCCCCTAATCCTACTGCTAACCCTTGTACCCCTCCATGTCGATCATCTCCTTCAGCTCCGCGAGTCGAAGACGTCCGAGCGGCTTGGTGAGGACGTCCGCGAGTTACCGACCAGTTTCGACGAACTTGATGACGATCTGCCCTCCATCGACACAGTCCTTGAGGAAATGAAATTTCACGTCGATGCGTTTACTCCGGTCGTGTAGAACCGGATTCTTCACGAGAGCGATGGCGGGCTGGTTGTCCACCATCAATGCTGGTGGGTGAGCTTCCACGCCAGTCAGCTCGCCCAGCAGCCGGCATAGTCACACAACTTGGCACGCCGCTGTGGCCGCCACTACGTACTCTGCCTTGCACGTAGATAGCGCCACCACTTTCTATTTCAACGACAGCCATGAAATTGGGGCCGACCCGAGGAAGACGAGCACGTCAGAGTTGCTCCGTCGTCCGTCGATATCCCCTGCCATGTCTGCATCGCTGAATACAGTGAGCTGCAGCCTACTCCCATTGGTCTTAGTAAAGATGATACCCTGATCCACCGTCCCTTTGACATAGCACAGTATCCGCTTCACCGCAGCCCAGTGATCCTCTCTGGGATCCTCCATGAAGCGACTGACGTAGCCCATGACGAACGCAATGTCCAACCTCATGTGGACTAGGTAGCGCAGACCGCCGACGATGCTCCGATAGAGTGTTGCATCCACCTTCGTCACGGTATTAGCCTTCATCAGCTTCAGCTGCTCCTTCATCGGAGTCACGCATGGCTTGCACTCAGCCATGCCGCTTCTCTCCAACAGCTTCGAGGCATACGCGCTCTGACCGAGCATGAGTTCCTCCTTTCCCTGTCTCACCTCAATGCCGAGGTAGTAGGAGAGTGCGCCGAGATCGCTCATTCGAAAACGAGCCGCCATCTCGCGCTTGAAGCTATTGATATCCTCCGTGCGTGCGCCGGTGACGATTAAGTCATCCACATACACGCCGACGACATGCTCCTCCTTCCCCCGTTGCCATGTGTAGAGTGTGTGCTCGGTTGCGTACCGCTGAAACCTAAGCTCGCCCAGCATGGCGTCAAGCTTGGTGTTCCATGCTCGGGGGGCCTGCCGTAGCCCGTAGAGCGCCTTGCGCAGTCGGAGCACCCTGTGCTCCTCTCCCTTGACGACAAAACCTGAAGGTTGCCTGATGAAAACCGTCTCCGCCAGCTCGCCGTTGAGGAAGGCCGATTTAACGTCCAAGTGATGGACGCATCAGTCCTTTGCTACTGCCAAGGCTAGTAGCAAATGGACCGACTCCATGCGCGCTACTAGCGTAAAGACCTTCTCGAAGTCTATGCCCTCACGCTGAATAAAGCCTTGGGCGACAAGGCGTTCCTTGTGCTTGACAATGGCGTCGAGCTCATTCCGCTTGACCTTGTACACCCCCTTCAGGCTGATCGGACGGCATCCTTGAGGTGGATCGATGAGCTGCCATGTCTTGTTTTTCTCGATCACCTTCATCTCCTCCAGCATCGCCCATCTCTAGTTTTCGTCTCACTCGGCCAGCGTGAATGTGGGTGGTTCCTCTACACTGATGAGCAGCAGCTCTGCGTCATTGAGCAGCCGATCAGCCAGTCCTGAGGGTCCTGTGTCGCCGACGATGTTGTCCAGCCTGCGGAACCGCACCTCCTCACCTTCGTGGAAGGCATCCACGAACTCAGTGATGTCACTTGGAGGTGAGGCGAACTCGATCAGTGTTGATGGAGTTCCCTGTTCTGCCAGAGTGCTTGGTACATTACCTGAAGTGCTCGGCACCCCAGGTTTAGTGCTCGGCACTACTTCTGGACTTCTCGTCATAACTCCTGCAGTATTCAGTCACACTATAGGAGTGCTCAGCCTTAGTCTTGGAGTTGTTGGCACCACTACAAGACGTCTTGGCTCCACCACGGGAGTGCTCAGCACCCATCCTGGAGTGGTCGCCACCACTGCAGAACCTCCTGGCACCACTCCTGGCATGCTCGACATCCCTGTAGGAGTGCTCGACACTCCTCCTGGAGTGCTCAACATCCCTCTCGAAGTGCTCGGCACTGCCCCAGGAATGCTCGGCTCTACCGCCGGAGTGCTCGGCGCTCCTCTCGGAGTGCTCAGCACCTCTTCCCAAGCATCTCTACCACCGTGGATGACCAAGTGTTCGACGATGAAGGTGCTGGTGAAGCCACCAACTTCCCCCGTGCTCGGACGGCTCCAGTCCCAAGCCACCTCCTCGTCGAACACGATGTCGTGCGAGACAAGCACCTTGTCTCCATGTGGGTCATAGAGATGGTACGCCTTGGTACCCTTCGTGTAGCCCAGGAACACCATCGGTGTGCTCCTGTCCTCCAGCTTGGTGAGGTTCGGCTTTGTCTTCCTAATGTGGCCGATGCAGCCAAATGTCCGGAGAAAGGACACGCTTGGCTTGCGGCCATACCAAGCTTTGAACGGCATCTTGCCCGTTAGGGCCTTGGTCAGAGCATGGTTGAGGATGAACACCGCCGTGGTCTCCGCCTCTCCCCAGAACCTTGCCGGCATGCCTTTGGCCTTCATCATGGATCGGGCCATGCCGACCACCATCTGGTTCCACCTCTCCACCATGCCATTCTATTGTGGTGAGTATGGTGTGGTGTGGTGTTGCCCCACACCCTGATCCGCGCAGTACGCAGCGAACTCCACCGAAGTGAATTCACCGCCACGATCAGTCCTCAACACGCGGAGCTTCTTGCCGCTCTCGGCCTCCGCGTGTGTCTTGAACTTCTTGATCGCCACTGCCCCTTCATCCTTGCTTGTCAGGAGTTACAGCCACATGTAGCGACTGCAATCATCTACGAATAGGAGAAAGTACCGCCGACCACCATTTGTAGCAAGCGTGATCGGCCCACAGAGGTTGCCATGGACGAGCTCGAGAGCGTCCTTCGTGCGATACTCGGCCACCTTTGGGAATGGTAGCCTCCTCTGCTCCCTGGCCAGGCAGTTGTCACACAACTCGCCTCCGTGCTTGATGTGGGGTAGCCCTCGGACCATCTTCTCCAGTCGACTAAGCGCGTTGAAGCTGAGATGTCCGAACCGGGCATGCCACATCCACGGTTCCTCAGAGTGCATTGTCACCAGGCACACTGGCTGCTCTACCTTCAGGTCGAGCAGGTACAACCAGTTTAGGGACCTCTTCACCTTGGCGAGAAGTCATTGCTCCCGGTCCCTGATCCTAAGGACTCTGTCCTTGATCAGTACATCGCTACCACGCTCATCTAGCCGACCAATGCTGATGATGTTGGAACACAGCTGTGGGATGTAATATACATCCATTAGCGCGCGTTGCTCCTCGTTCTGGCACCTGAAGATAATGGTGCCACGCCCTTAGATAGCCACCCTTGAGCCATCACCAAACTTCACCGTACCGGTAACATCGTCGTCGAGCTCGGAGAAGGATGCCTTGGAGCCCGTCATGTGGTTACTGGCACTAGAGTCCAGATACCACCGCTGCTCCTAGTCGGCGCCCACACGTCTGAGGTGAACTTCGGTGTGTGGTTCATCGAGGTTGACAGTCTTCAGGGCCTTCCCAAGCCCTTCCACCATCGTCGCCTCTTCCCTCTCCTTGGCCTCGACGTCGTGCAGTGCACAGAATGTCGACATTAGGATAATGGCCTCATCCTCATCGTCGGCTTGCGCCAGGTGAGCCTGAGCCTTCTTCTCCTGCTTGCGATTTGGGCACTCCCATTCCCAATGGCCCATCTTACCGCAACGCCGTCAGACGTTGGGGTTGATGTGCTTCTTCTCCGAAGAAGCCTTGCTGGGGCGCCTGGTCTTGCTCCTGAAGTGAGCTGGCCGCAATGTCGGCAGCCACAGCATGATGTACCTACCAAACATTCTAGGATTTGTTCTGAAATCTGAGATCGTTCCTAGCTTTCCATATGTACCACATAGTGGTGAGAATGAGCATCATCTATTCATCAGTGGTTTGTTGGTTGATAAGCTGGACAAGGGATTCTTGTACACCATCCTGCTCATTGGGTAAGAGTGAAGAGCATAAAGGTGGATTTGCAGAGAACCAAACAGCTCTCGCAAAGGTGCATTGGAAAAAGAGGTGATCATCATTTTCAGAGTTGTTGCAGGTTTTGAGGATATGGCTCTTCTGATTAATCTCCAGCAAAAGGTTTTGAGGAGAGGAGGAAGCATCTTGTGCTTCCAAGCCCTTTTGAGGATGTACATGGCCTGCGGTGTGACGCTTCTGGGTCCCTGATGAGGGAGCTAAACTACAGTTGAGAGTTTAGAAACCTGAAAGCTGCTTTTGATGTGCATATACCATCCTTGGCCGGCTTCCACCTGACCATGTCTATCTGCTGAGAGGGAACAATTTGAACTTGGGTAATGGCCTGTGTAGCCTAAGAATAAAAAATCTCATAGATAAGAGCATCATTCCAAGACTGAGTATCTGGGTTCCAGAGATCTGGAACAGTTTGAGGGAGGCTGGGCCTAGTGACAGGCAAAATCAGGTGATCATGAATGGAATCCCAAAAAGGACACCAAGGGGTAGACCATATGCTTGAGTTACCTCTGTGAATTTGAATAGTGCAGTTCTGAGTAAGATCATGCTTAATCTGAAGGATAGAAGCCTAGAAGATAGATTTGGATGTGACATTTTTAGCAAGCCAGAAGGAAGTATTCGGGTAATATTTGGCTTTGAGGACTGATGTAAGAAAGGGGTCTTTGTCGGTGGCTATATTCCAGGCTGCTCTGATGATGAGACTGCGATTGACATGGAAGAGGTTTCTAATACCAAGGCCCCCATTATCTTTAGGTTGACAAATGTCATCCCAAGATCTGAAATAAAAGGGGGAGGAAGTAGCATCTTCCTACACACTAGCCCACCAAAATCTCCTGATGATGGAGGTGATTTTTTCAATGAAAGTTTTGGAAAAGAGCACTGTGGACATGTAGTAAATCGGAATGGAAGCAAGAACCGAGTTAATATAAGTGAGGCGACCAGCATGATTGAGTTTATTGGCTTTAATAGTTGTGAGCTTAGCTTTGAATTTGTTGAGAATGAAATCATAAGCTTTAGGACGATCTTTGTGATTGAAAATAAGAGGATGGCCCAAGTGGATGGAATTTGGGTTCAGATCAGGCACAGGAAAGATAGATTTGACAGCCTGCTTAGTGGTATTATCAACATGCTTGCTAAAAAGGATAGCAGACTTACTGAGGTTGGGAATTTGGCCCGAGGCAGCACAGAAATGTTGGATAGTGGTATTGATGGTTGCAGCTTCAGAAAACGATGCCTGCCCTCAAATGATTAAGTCATCTGCAAACAACAAAGAATGGATACAAGGGCTGTTGTGGCCAAGCTTGATGCCCTGGATGTTATTGTTGTGCAAATTGCTTTGAAGGCTTAACGAAAGCTCATTGACAGGCAGAACAAAAAGATAAGGGAAAAGAGGACAGCCTTGCCTGATTCCACGCTGAGGATAAATAGCAGTAGTAGGCTCACCATTGACAAGAACCGATAGAGAAGTGGTAGAAATGCAAGCATATATAAGTGAAATGAAGTGGTCTTGGAAGCCCTGTCTACGAAGAGCAGTGACAATGAAGCTCCATTCAATATGATCAAAAGCTTTAGCGAGGCCAAGCTTAAGCATGAAGGCTTTTTGATTCCAGGATTTGAGGCTAAAGGAGTGAACAATTTCCTGGGCAAGGATAATATTGGAAGCAATGTGCCTACCTTGCACAAAAGTAGCCTGAGTGGGATGAATGATATGAGAAACGTGATGTTTAAGGTGATCAGCAAGAGATTTAGCCATGATCTTGTAGCTGACGTTGCAAAGGCTAATGGGACGAAAATCTTTGGTAGTAGCAGGAGCAGCTGTTTTAGGGATAAGGGCAATGAAAGTGTCATTGATGTTGGTGGGCAACCGGCCATTATGGTAGAAAGTAGATACCAGGTGATGCACGTCATCGCTAATCCATCTCCAGGTTGCCATATAGAAGGCAGTGTTGAGGCCGTCTGGGCCCGAGGCCGCATTACTTCTCTCTGCTTGACAATTATGTGAAGCTCCTACAAATCTTTTTTTTGAAACAATGGCAGGAGCTCTGCCTTTCAATTAAGATAAAAGAAGTTTATATACAAGCAAAGGTAACCAAGCGTGGCGCCAAACACCACGAAAGGTTAGCCCACCCACGCAACGTGGTAGAGTACACACAACCATGAGTCATCGTAGCAGCTCCGACTTCCCATGGCAAAACACCGACGACCCATCCAAAGATGTCAGACCAACAGGCCCGATGCAGGAGGCTGCAACAGGTCATCGTTGTCGAGCTCAACCTGCAAATCTGGGATAGACAAAGTATAGGCGTCAGTTGCAGGTACCTGTTCCGTGGTAGTGTCATTTTGATTCACTTCATTCTGGTCACCAGATTCCTGCAAAATACTATGAAGAGAAAATGTCACTGAAGTAGTTCCTGATTGTGTCTGCCAACTGCTGCGGAGTGGTTGAGGTGGTGCCATCTGGATTCTGTAGATGAGTAATACGATTTCTTCTGGCTCGCTTAAGGATGGTTTGATGAAAGAAGGAAGTATTTTTATCTCCTTTGGTGGTCCAATTTTTCTTGTATCTCTGTCTGTGGAAGGTTTCTTGTTTAGCTAGGATGATGTGATGCTGATGGGTGAGATCTTTCTGAAGATTGTGGTTTTGCAAGTGGGGTGGTAGAGTCTGTTGTTGTAGAAGTTGATGCTCGATGGTTTGGAGCTGGTCATTGAGCTTGGGCTTGGTTTTTCTCCAAGTTTTTAGATCATAGGCAAGATATCTGGCTTTTTGGTGGAATGGTCGCCGATGAGATTTTTGCCAGCTATTCTTCGCCACCTGTTGAAAGTCCTATTCCAAAAGCCACCTATTTTCAAATTTGAAAGGTTTGTTAGTTTTAGTTCTAGTGGAGTTGAGGACCGCTAGAATCGGCGCGTGGTCGCTTTTCATCATTGGAAGGTGGTAAACTGTGGTCGTGGGGAAGGCCGAACACCAATCTGCATTGCCAAGACATCTATCCAAACGCTCATATGTGGGATTAGTATTAAACCGTTTGTTAGTCCAGGTATAAGCCGGCCGATTGTAACCAAGATAAAATAAACCACAATCTTTTATCAAGCAGCAAAATTCAGATATTCTTCTAACATTAGCGGGCCTAGGACCCATTTTCTCATTAACATTCATGATATTATTAAGGTCTCCCATGCATAAGATAGGCAAATTCGAATATGTTAGAACAAAAGATTTAATTTGAGCCCACATGCTAGCCGTTTTTTGGTGATGAGGATCACCGTACACACAAACTAAACCAATTTTTTTCATGCATCGCTTATATTCACACAAAGTAATGAAGAAGTGCCGACTAACAGATAAAACATCTACATCTATATCCTGCTTGATGAGGAGCCAAAGGCCTCCAGACTAGCCTTCAGCAGGAACAATATAAGCTTTGTCCACATTGAAACGGTTTATTAAAGCAGTAGATGTTATCTTGGAATTTCTAGTTTCAGAAATAAATGTTACCTGCGCGTTCGTGGATGCGATGAGACGGGCAAGGTGGAGCATTTTAGAACTACCGAGGGTCCCGTCCGAACCCCGGCAATTCCACGATAGGAGACTCATTGTGCCCGTGGCGTCTTGAAGGCTGGCGCCAAAGCCTGTTGAAGCTGGTCACAAGAATTTTTGCCACGCTCGTCAGCAGTCGGACATTGGAGACTGCCTTTTTCTTTTCTCGGGTCCATTAAGTCATGTGGGAAAGGGGAGACCTCTTGGTTAGGCCTCCTTAAGTCTCTGCAGCACTGTACTGGGTAATCCACCGTGTACGGCAGCATTGCACTGCATTAGGTTCTGTACCACAGCAAGCACCGGACACAGCACAGCAACGCTGAGCCTGCTCGGTCTTCACTTGGGCATTGCACCGTTCGGTCAAAAATGGCTTGCCGGAGCCAGCAGTTGCACATGGCATGTGTTCCAGCCTTGCCGCGTCTACTCTCATTTTATGAATGCATTGCACTCGCACCTTCCCCCGAATTTTTTATTTTCTTGCCCTTTTTTTTTAAGTTTTCCACAAATATGTCTCTAACGATATGCTTTCAAAATCTGGACCCTTCGCTCGGTGCCATCGATGGTGGCGCCGAGCTTACACGTCTCGGCGCCAAAGGGTTTGACGTCTAGGTCGGAGGGCCACGTCGGCATCAAAGTAGAGCCGGGGGTGACTGGCAGCCAGCTCGGCGTCGTGGATCTTGACGCCAAACTTGGCGCCGTAGATCTTGGCGTCGAGTTTGACGCCATAGATCCTGGCGCCGAGCCGGTCTTTACAGGTGGGTCCTTTTCCTTTCTCTCTTCCTTTCTTTCCTTTCCTCTCTTCCTTTCTTCTCTCTCGCCCGACGCCCCCCGCCGTCGGCGCTGCTCCCACCACCGCGCCCCGCGCCCCCGTCCCGTCCGCCGCGTCCGCGCCCCGCGCCCCCGTCTTAGCCGCACTGCGCCGGCCGGCCGCCCCACCGCCCCGGTAGCCACGGCTCGGCTCGGCTTCCGCGCCCCTGTCCCGGCCATGCTGCGCCAGCCAACCGGCGCGGCCCGGCCCAATGTCTGCGCCCCGCACCATCGCCCTGGCGTTCACACCCCGCTCCCCTGTCCCGGCCGCCGCCGCGCCCCGCTTGAGGCGGCCTCCCCGCCGCGGTCGGCCGGCCAGCCACGGCCATCGCACCATGCCCGTCCCGTGACGCTGGGCCAGGCGCTGCTGCCTCTCCGTCCTCCACGTCCGGCCAGATGCGTAGGTCGTTCTCCGCCACCCCGTCCCACGGCCCTCCACCGCGCCGGGTGCCTCCTCCTGCTCTCCACCGCGTCGTGCACTGCCATCGTTGTCAGGTAAATTTCGTGTATATGCTATGTAGTTAGATAGTGAGGTTGAATTGTGGTGTATTAGTTAGTTTATTGATGTACTTAGGATGGTAATATGATAACCTATTAATTTTAATTAGTTGGTGATCTAGAGATTAGGTGATAACCTAGTTAGACTATTTACTTACTTAGTTAGCTATCTACTTAGTTAGTTATGATAACCTATTTAGTTTAATTAGTTGGTGATGTAGTAATAATAAGGTGATAACCTAGTTGTTGGACATGTATGGAGCTAGCTATTATGTTATTTGCAAAGCTTGCAGTTACCTAGTATGTAGTTGTTGGCACGTAATTTAGACTAAACGAAATGTGTTTGGATTTGTGTATGAAATAGATGGACAACCTAGTGAGCATATATCATAGAGGCACCGTGGAAAGAGATCGCTATGGATATGTTGAGATTGTTGACATGCAAAGCGTGCCTGTGTTATTCAATGAGAAACCTTCATTTAGTGATTTGGTTGCAAGGGCTCGGGAGGAGCTACATTGCCATGATGATGATGGCATCGTAGTTGAGGGTGTACTTCAGCTAGGTTTCCCTCCCAACATCCTTAGGAAGATGATCCCAATTGGGTGTTCTCACATGCCATTTCATGTGTTGTGTGTGTTGAATTATATAATGTCCTACTTCGTTAGGTTTTGTTTGCAGCACATGGTCACATTTCACTATGTCCGCAATATTAAACTGGATATTATGACCACAAATAATGAAAACAACTACATAATAAAAAGTCCAATACTATGACACATTAAACAACACAATAATACTATAAGTACATGCCGATAAACTAAATAACGCAGTACATGACCTAAGCATGCCCATACTTAAAGTGCATTACATGACAACACAATGAAAAGTCCAACAATAGACAACATTGTTCATAAATAAACCATAGAACTAGCCAGTAATGGAAACTACTGAGTGCAACGAGGCCACTTTTTTTCCTCAGGGCATCGAGATTCTCCTTCATCGCTGCTTTTGCTCAGCGTGCACGTTCAAGCTTCTTCTCCCTCTCCTCCCTGTACGCAGCAACACACCTCCTTTTCTCCTCTTCCTTGTGCTCCTTTTCTGTAGCCTCCTCTCTACGTCTCTTCTCCATCATCTCCTTGTCCTTTGCTCTCACCGCAACAGTTTCTGCATCCATTACTTGTCTTCAGGTTCGATCTCAGTGTCGATCCACTGCTCAAAATCATAGAGTGGTGGAGGGGTCTGCAACAAATGCAATTGTTACAAAACAAAAAAAATCATGCAACATGACATATGACATAAAATAATTATTACACAACATCCATTCCTCACCATCTTGTTAATGCTGCGCTGACGAAGTGTAGGCTCAAACGCAAAATTGGAACACATCCAATACCTCTGCCTATACGTGTCCTCTTCATCGGAGTTGGCTACCTTGCAAGGATCGTCGCAAAAGCACATGAGCACTGGAACACCACTAGCAGAGGCAATGGTGAAAGCTCTAGTTTGGTTTTGATGAATTGATGAAACCCTAAGTGCTAACCTAGCTTATCAAAGTGATCATAAGATAGGTAGCACATTCCAAGTGGTGAAGCAAATGAAGATCATGACATGGTGATGATCAAGTGTTTGGAATTGAAAAGAAGAAAGAGAAAAAATAAAAGGCTCAAGGTAAATGTATAAATGGTAGGAGCCATTTTGTTTCGATGATCAAGACACTTAGTGAGTGTGATCACATTTAGGTTCGATAGCCGTACTATTAAGAGGGGTGAAACTCGTATCGAAATGCGGTTATCAAAGTGCCACTAGATGCTTTAACTCATTGCATATGCATTTAGGATCTAGTGGAGTGCTAACACCCTTGAAAATGTTTGTGAAAATATGCTAACACATGTGCACAAGGTGATACACTTGGTGGTTGACACATTTGAGCAAGGGTTAGGAACTTCAACGGCAGAGTGTCCGCCCGTAGAGTGCGGATAGTCCGATGGTGCCATCGGCACCCTATACAGAAAAGACGGAGGTCACTGTAAGTGACCGGACGCTGGCCTCGGTTGGATCGGTGCGTCCGATCAGTAAAAGCTGCAAAGACACTGGCGTCGGTCTCTGACTGGACGTTGGGTCACATAGTGACCGGACGCTGGAGGGTTGTGTCTGGTCCTGCTAACGTGGCAGCGCACAGGGGAGACGCCGAGTGACCAGACGCTGGGTGAGTCCGGTCGAGCATGACTGGACGCGTCCGGTCATGATTTCTCGCTTCTGGATGCTTACTGGAAACGACCGAACGCTGAGGTCCAGCGTCCGGTCACTTTGCAGCAGCGCGTCCAGTCATCACTTGACCATTGGGATCGGGCACTCAGTATTTGACGAAAGGGGACACGTGGCATGCATCGCGCGACCGAACGCTGGGGTCCAGCGTCCGATCAATCTGACCGGAGCATCCGGTCGCCCCGTGTTCAGTGTAGTGAGGAGCCCAACGGCTCTATTCGTGGGGGCTCTCTATTTAAGCCCCATGGCTGGCTCGAGCTCACTCTCTTGGCCATTTGCATTGACATAGCAACCTTGTGAGCTTAGCCAAAGCCCTCTCACTCATCTTCATCATAGATTCATCATCTTTGTGAGATTGGGAGTGAATCCAAGTGCATTGCTTGAGTGTTTGCATCTAGAGGCACTTGGTGTTCGTGTTTCGCTGCGGGATTCGCTTGTTACTCTTGGTGGTTGCCACCACCTAGACGGCTTAGAGCAGCGAGGATCGTCGAGCGGAGGATGGTGATCGTCTCCGGCTTCGATCATGGTGATTGTGAGGGGTTCTTGATCTTTCCCCAGCGGAAAGCCAAAAGGTACTCTAATGGATTGCTCGTGGCTTGTGTGATCCTTATCTTGTGTTGGTTGTGCGGCACTCTATTGAGGGTTTGGCATGTGATGCCAATTAGTGCGTAAACCTCCAAGTGAGTGAATCGCCACAACAAGGACTAGCTTGCCGGCAAGTGAAACTCGGTAAAAAATCATTGTGTCATCATTTGATTCCTAGGTGATTGGTCTTCATTGATATTGATTCTTATGATTGATTGGTTCACTCCTCGACACGGCGGTATAACCATCTTGGTCACTCTCTTTACATTACCGCAAACTAGTTATCAAGCTCTTTAGTGTAGCTAGTTGCGAGAGCTTGTTAGTTTGGTTAGTGTGGCTCTTTAGTTAGCCTTTGAGAGTACACTAACTTAGTGTAGTGACATAATTATTGTGTGGATATAAACTACATAAACTAGAATTGTGGTAGGTGGCTTGCATTTTTAGTAGGCTAGCGCAACACTCGTTTCGCCTCATAATTGTCTAACCGGTTTTTTAAGTGTTGTTGAAGAAATTTTTAATAGGCTATTCACCCCCCTATAGCCATTAGGACCTTTCAAATGGATCGAAGACATTTTTGGTCATCCGGCCATAACTATAATTTAGCCATTTTAGTCCTAAAAAACAAAAGCAATTAACATTAAACCATACACCTAGGGTTTCCTATTTGATCCACAACAATGAACCCATAACATAACAACGTGCGCTAAGGTTACCTTGGTTTGCTAGATTTTTCACGCCTTGGCATCCTACGGTTGTATAATATAAATATTAAAATTGCATGAAACCCTAAGTAATGACGATTCTTAAGTTGAAAAATCCGACTAATATATACCGAATCGATGTGAAAAAAACTAGGAGGGAGCGAGGATACCTTGCTCTCGAAGATGTACGGATCAAATCAAAATTTTCAAGGTCCAATATGCCGATTCGTGAGGTAGGGCAAAGTGGAGAGAGAAAAAACCCGAGAGAAGGAGAAAGAAGAGGAAGAAGGCTCGGGCAGGAAGGTTGGGCGCCGGGTTAAAACACCACCTCGGCGCAATAAATCTTGGCGGCGTGCTGCTTACCATGTCAACGTCCACGCCACCAACGTGGCCCCGACCTAGGCGTCAAACCCTTTGGCGCCGAGACTTATAAGCTCGACGCCACCAACGATGGTACCGAGCTAAGGGTCTAGATTTTAAAAGCATACCTTCAGGGACATATTTATAAAAAACTTTCAAAAAATAGCAAAAAAAAAACAAAAAAAGTGGGCACCTTCCCTCTCATTTGGCTGCATGTGGACGGAGGCATGGAACTTCTCATTTCTCTCTCTATGTTGCATGGCTGTCCTTTTTTTCTTGTCTCTTTTCATGGTTCCCCTGCTCGTAACAAAAACTGGCTGGTCGAGCAGTGCTGGTACATCTGCCTGCCTTCCTCCACTTCTCTCTCTCCCATACATCTCCATGGCCGCATGCATCGCATTAACTCCTGCCAGGGACATGAACGACAACATGGCTTGGGCGCATGGACTGGCCTGCATGTCTGTGCCGCTTCCCTCTCTACTCCCGCTGATTCTTGGTCAAAAATGGCTGCAAGCACTGCACATCCTGTGCCCGCATTCTCTCTCTTCATCACACACACTGCTGCATTCATACGCATGCACACACGTTGCATGCCAGCACTTTCCTAATGGGGATTGTAGACCATGGTGACTGTTGGCTGGCGTACGCGGCGCCAAGATGTGTCAGTGGCTAGAGCGGCAATGTCGCTTGCGAAGGGTCCCACCGCAGGAACGCACCTGGGACGGCCGAAGACGGGCCGCAGGGGCCGCGACCGACGCCTCGCCCCTGTGACGTTGCCGAGGAAGGGCGAAGCGGCGCAAGGTGGGGCGCAGCGGCACTGCGGCTCTGTGGCGTCGCACGGGCAGCGTATGACGCAGGTGGGGCTGCGAACCGGCGGTGACAGCACCAGAGACGGCAGGAGCGGTGGAGGCAAATGCGTGTAGTTGGCCAGCAGCGGGTTTGGTGCATAGGCAGGTCGGAGATTTGGAGCGCTTGCATAGAGCTTGCAAGATCATTTTCAAGCGATTCTGATGCCATGGTGTGGAGTTCTATTTTGCGAAAAGGTGGTGGTGGATCTGGCGGAATAGGGGGCTGGCCTCCACTGGAGATGTGATAACTCTACACGGTGTGCACTGGGAATAGGAACTTTGGCAAAAATGAGAGAAGGGCGAAGTAGTGTGGCTCACCAATGGGGTAGAACATGCTGGGGTGCAGGGAACACAGGAAGATCGGTAAGAGCTGGCACAGAGGAGGAAGGTGGCGTGGATGAACTGGAAGCTTATCCAGGCAGATGTCGAACGGCAAGGAGGAGGTGGCGCCCAGATGTCGATCGACGAGCAACGGGCTTGGAGCGGGAGATGACTGAGCAGGTGACGAGCAGCGGCAAAGCAGATGTCTTTCGCCAAAACGCAATCACGAACCAGGAGATGTCTCTCCAATTCACGCCGGGGAATCTAGGCGACGGGGGATGAAGGAGGCACAGCAAATCTGGATTGGAGCTGAAGGAAGGGGATGGTAGAGGTGAGAGGGGAGGAGGGAGCCGGCAGTCCGCCCAAAGGAGTGTCTCCGGCTGCAGGTTCAGTGTAGAGGCGACTGGCGCCGTGGCGCGCCCGTTGTTGAGTTGGTCTTGAGTTCCGGCTGACCGACCAGCGCCGCCCAGTTTTGTCGCGCCCAGGCCCAGCCGCCGCCGCTTTCTCGGAGGATACTTGGACTTTGGACGACGGCAAAGTTGTCTGAAAGCTACTCCTATACATTTGATAGCAAGCAAAAGCAGGGGTCGGCCTGCAGAAATGCTGCGCAAGTCATATTGGACTGCACTGCAGTGAGATCATCGATATCGAGCATAAGCGGTTCGTTCGTGATGAAATGAAATTTTATGAATCGCAGTCGTCCGCCGCGCGCGACCCGGCCGGCCATTAAATCCGACCCAACTGTAGGCGAATAACTAAATTCAATTCAATTCAATTCAATTCATGCGGAGAATTGAATGAGTTGAATCAGTCCATGTGTTGTAACACGGCTTCGGCGAGTGACGAAGGTCTCCGACAGCAAGGTGTCGCCAAGGCGTCTTCGACTGTCTTAGGACGGAGACCCGGCGCTGACTAAAGGAACTTTCCTGGCTATGCTCGAAGGGCGCTCGTCGCGGATCCCGCCAGGGCCAGGCACACACGTCTCCGACCGCCCAGGCGGACGCCGCCCCATTCCGACTTACGGGCGTCTCCGGTAATAAGGGCGGAGGCCGCCCTACCTCTGAACTAATCAAACAAACAATCTTGCTTAAGGGTGTGCAGGTACTCAAGCGCAGGCGCCCGTGGTCCGTGCAAACGCGCCAGTATGGCCCCTGCGCGGCCGGGCGGAGACCTACGGATGATGTCTCCGACCGGACCGACGAAGACCCGGCAAGGCGACGGCGCGCCCCTGAAGGTGGAGGCCAGAACGTGCCAGCATGGCCCCTGCGCGGCCGGGCGGAGACCTACGGATGATGTCTCCGACCGGACCGGCGGAGACCCGCCGAGGCGACGGCGCGCCCCCGATGGCGGAGGCCAGCGTCGAGAGCCATGGCCCTCGCGCGGCCGGGCGGAGACCCGCGGGAGATGTCTCCGACCGGCCGGCGGAGACCCGCCGAGGCAGCGACGCGTCCCTGGAGATGGAAGCCAGCACCGGGGACCCAGGCCTTTGGGCCGAAGACCGAGGCATGGTGGGTCGCCTGCTCATGGAGGCCCATTACTCGGAGACGGTATGGCAGGATTGCCCCGCAAACAAGAGGCTAGCGGCGGAATATTCCAAGAATGTACTGTAGCAGTTGAGGGGCATTGTAATAAATTCTGTCATGAAGTAGTTGAGCCCTATAAATAGGGAACACTTGTAACCGTGCAGGTTGGTTGGTGAACGAATTAATGGAACCCTAGTTCTTTGTGCCAGCTTCCCACGAGTTCACCTATCGAGCCTATCCCGAGCCTCCGACCGAAGGCGACCCCTGACGGGCGGAGGCCCCAGTCTCCCCCACACTGTCTGAAACCCCTAGTTTCAACATTAGCGCCCACCGTGGTTTGGCCAAGGCAAACCAACGATGGCAGGGAAAAGAAAGACCACCACCAGAGCAGCAGTGACCACGGGTCAACGAGGAAGGCCTAGGCGCAACATTCGTAGCACCTATGCAACCTCGCCAGTGGAGGATGACACCAGAGCATACGCCCAGGGTCAACCACCGGAACCCCAAGATCTAGAGATTCAAGATCCGAAGGTCCAACCAAACTCAACCACAACACCCGAGCAAGAACTGCAACAGCTGCAAGCACAGTTGCAAAGAGCACAACAAGAGAGGGACAGAATGGCAGCAGCATTCGCAGCTAATCAGCAAGCTATCCAAGCGTCAGCACAAGCAGCAGAAATAAGGCAGCAGTTGGCAGTCCTACATGCTGAGATGCTAAGTATGCAGCATGCAGTACCAGCGTCAACCTCCGCAATCCCAGCCTCCGCAGCAACACCAACTGCAACCATGCTACAAGGCCCTACGCCAGTGATCAGTCAGCCGACGATGCCATCTCAGGTGATGCAGAGGCCTATCGATCCCAAGTCCCCACTATCTGTAGGCATACAACAGTCGCCATGGCCAATAGCGTACAAGCCAATCACACTACCAAAGTTCAACGGAAAGACAGACCCCCATCAGTTCATTATGAGTTACGAGGCAGCAGTAGCCTCCGCCGGCGGAGACGACGCCGTCTTGGCAAAGTCATTTGTCATTGCAGCCGAAGGCGACGCGCTGGCTTGGTATTCTATGCTCAAACCAAGCACAGTCTATTCTTGGGAGAACCTCCGGGACAAGATATTGGCAAACTTCAAGGGGCTAACAGCACAGTCGCTGACTTCCACAGATCTGTTCCAGTGCAAGCAAATGCAGGGAGAGATACTACACGACTACTTCCGGAAATTCGTGCAACTAAAGGCGAAGGCACCAGATGTCCTAGACGAGATCGCCATTGAAGCAGCGATCAAAGGCCTCTGAATCGGGCCGTTCGCAGCACACCTAGCAAGAAAGAAACCAACTTCCACACAACAGTTGTATGACGAGTTCGAGAAGTACTGCAGATCAGACAATGACCTCCGCAAAAGGCTGAAGGAGCAAGGTCAAAACAGATAACAAAACGGCAGCAAAAATTCCCAGAAAACCTATACGAACCAGAATGTATCAAATCAGAAGCCAGACCAGGGGCAAGTGCTCAGCATCGAGGGTCAACCTCACCCCGAGCAAGGGCAATAGGCAGCGCCAGCACAGCGGAGACCTAGACAAGGAACCAAGGTCGGTAAGGTTACCAAGGCAAAAACTAGAACAGAAACCAAAGCCAGAAACAACGCAGGCCATATTGCGTTTTTCACGGCGAAAACGCAGGGCATAGCACCAAAGATTGTCCGGAGACAAAAGAAACACAGGAAAGGATGAAGAACAAGCAGACTGCCCAACCTCCGACACAGCAGAGCGCAAGAGAGGTCAACACCACCTACACAACTGGCCACCAGCAGTACTGCCCAATGTACCCAGCGCTAAACGCAACCCAAATACATCCCTCCACACTGGCCTCTGCCTATTACCCAAACTTCCTACCAGCATGGCGGTCATACCTTCGCAGCAGCCTTCGGCGGGCAACTACAGGTCGGAGGCAAGCCTGACCTACATAAACCCAAAATCTCCCCATATAACCTACCTCGAAACAAACCCACCGGAACAAAACCGAATAAGGTTCGAGCCTCCGCAGCCACAACACCACATGCAGCAACTGCCTCCGCCACCACCTCACAACCAACCCCCAACACCAAAAAACGAGCCAAACCCAGAAAACCAAGTCAACCCTCATGGAGCACTGCCAACAATAGGCATGATATTGCCAATCGCCGGAGGATCATCAATGGAGTTTCAAACTAAAAAGCAGAAAAAGGACCACCTCCGCCTGGTAAACAATGTAGCAGTCCAAGGCCCGACGAAACACACAGATTGGTCTAGAGTCCCAATCACCTTCACAAAAGAAGATCTGCAGCTAGAGAGCTACCCTCACACAGACGCATTGGTGATCAAGACCAACATAGCAGCATGGGAGATAAGCAGAATACTGGTTGACACTGGCAGTTCAGCAGATATCATCTTCGCAAATACCTTCGACCAAATGAAGCTCAGCAGAAATCAACTATAGCCCTCCGAATCCCCTTTAATAGGATTCGGAGGCAAGCAGATATAAGCATTAGGAAAAATCTCACTCCCAGTGTAGTTCGGAACCCAAGCGAATGCCAGAACCGAGTACATAACCTTCGACGTCGTCAATCTGTATTACCCATATAATGCCATCTTGGGCAGAGGATTCACAACCAAATTCAACGCAGCACTGCATATGGCCTACCTGTGCATGAAAATATCAGCACTCCATGGTATTATCACAGTCCAAGGCAGCCAAAAAGAAGCAAGAAACATAGAGAAAGCTATCTATAGAGCCCAAAGAAACATCAATGCAGTCGAGTCGGCAGAAAAAGAACTAGAGCCTCCAGATATGCCTAGAGGAGACACAGATATGGCAGGTCAAAAAGAGATAAAGCTGATCCCTCTAGAAAAAAAGTTACCAGACAGAAAAGTAACAATCAGCTCACAATTGAGCAAGGCAGAAGAGGAAGAGCTCATGGAAACTCTAGTAAAAAACAAGGATATCTTCGCCTGGTTAGCCTCCGACCTCCAGGGAGTCAGCAGGAACATCATACTGCACGAACTGGATATCAATGAAAACATGAGACCAAGAAAGCAGAAACAGAGAAAAATGTCAGAGGATAGAATCCTGGCAGCAAAGGCGGAGGTGCAAAGATTGCTAGATGCAAAAGTGATCAGAGAAGTCAAGTATTCATAATGGCTTGCAAACATAGTACTGGTACCAAAGAAAAATGGCAAAATGAGAATATGCATAGATTTCACAGATCTGAATAAAGCTTACAAAAAAGACCCTTTCCCATTGCCAAGAATAGATGCCTTTGTCGACAAGGCAGCCAGATGCCAGAGGTTCTCTCTCCTCGACTGTTTCTCTGAGTATCACCAAATCTGGATGAAAAAAGAAGACGAAGACAAGACAAGTTTCACCACTCCATTCGGGACATATTGCTACACCAGAATGCCAGAGGGCCTCAAAAATGCCAGAGCAACCTTTGCCAGAATGACAAAGTTTTGGGCTCACAACTAGATAGAAACATCATAGCCTACGTCGACGACATAGTGGTCATGAGCAAGAACAAGAATGATCATGTCTCCAACTTACAGGAGACCTTCGCCAACCTCAGGACAGCTGGCCTCCACCTCAACCCAGAGAAATGTATATTTGGAGTCACAAAAGGGAAGATGCTAGGTTATATCATAAGCAGCGAAGGCATCAAAGCGAACCCGAACAAAACCAGAGCAATAATGACAATGGCAGAGCCCAAAAACAAGAAAGAAGTGCAAAAGCTGATGGGAAGAATAGCAGCGCTCAACAGATTCATCTCAAAATCAGCAGAACACAGCCTACCCTTCTTCCAAGCCCTGAGGGGCGGAGGCAACTTCGAATGGGGGTCCAAGCAGTCGGAGGCATTTCATAACCTCAAAGAGTATCTGGCAAACTCACTGATGGTCTCCGTCACAAAATCGGACAGCCACCTATTGCTGTATGTGGCAGCCTCCGACCATGCAGTCAGCGCAGTCTTAGTCCACGAGCTGGAAAAAGAATCAGGCAAAACTCAAAAACCAGTTTATTTTATCTCAGAAGCACTGTCCGGAGCCAAGCTCAACTACACAGAGGTAGAGAAAGTTGCCTACGCAGTGCTGATGGCATCAAGAAAACTAAAGCATTATTTCCAAGCCCATGAAATCTTAGTTCCAACATCGCTGCCACTACAAGACTTGCTCAGAAACAAAGAAGCCTCCGGCAGAATAGGCAAATGGGCTACAGAGCTATCACAGTTTGGTATCTCGTATGTCCACAGAACAGCAATCAAATCACAAGCATTAGCTGATTTTGTAGTAGATTGGACACCTCCGACAGAGCCCAAGGTACAACCAACAACTCAAGGCTGGATAGCATTCACAGATGGAGCCTGGGGCCAAGCCGGAGCAGGAGCCTCCACCGTCCTAACGGCACCCTCCGGCGTCAGACTGAAATACGCAGCAAGGCTAGAGTTCAAATCAACAAACAACATAGCAGAATATGAAGGCCTGATCTTAGCGCTGACCAAAGCAAAAGGCCCTAGGGGCAAAAACATTGACAGTCAAAATAGATTCTCAAGTGGTCACTGGCCAAGTAGAGAAAGAATACACAGCAAGAGAGCCAGAACACATCAAATACCTATCCGTTGTTAGAAATTTGGAGCGGAGATTCGAGGGTTTCACCCTGAAGCACATCCCAAGATCAGAAAATGCAGAGGCAGATGAATTGGCAAAGGCTGCGGCAAACAACCTGCCACTGCCACTAAACACTTTTTACCAGATCTTGAAGTCTTCGGCAACTGCGGAGACATCTAAGGCACTAAAGCCCATACTACACCTGCAAAATGAAGATTGGAGAAAGGCGATAACAGAATTCCTAGAAGGCAAAACCACCAAAGAAGATGAAGCAAAAGCAGCAAGAATACAGGCCAGGGCAAGAAATTACACAATCATAGATGGTGTACTATACAAGAAAGGAGTAGTCCAGCCTCTCCTCAAATGCATATCGCAGAGCGAAGGCATAGAGTTGCTTCAAGAAATACACTCAAGAATTTACGGGTCGCACATTGGCTCTAGAGCTTTATCAGCAAAGGCAATAAGGCAAGGCTTTTATTGGCCAACACACATACAAGACACAGAGCAGACAGTCAAAACATGCAAAGCATGCGAAACATTCTCTCCAGGACAGTCAAAACCATCGTCGGAGACCCAGCTTTTACATCCGACATGGCCGCTGCAAAGATGGGGTATGGACCTGGTCGGCCCATTACCGTCGTCCCAAGGAGGAAACAGATTTGCAGTAGTAGCAGTGGAATATTTCACAAGATGGATAGAGGCAAAGCCGCTGGCGAAGATAACCTCAGAAACTATCAGAAAATTCTTTTGGCAGAACATCATTTGCAGATTCGGTGTACCGAGGATTTTGACAGTAGACAATGGAAAATAATTCAATTCAGAGAACTTCAAAGAATTCTGCAAAAACATAGGGACAAAATTAGCCTTCGCCTCGGTATACCACCCAGAGTCCAATGGAGCAGTGGAAAGAGCAAACAGAATAGTGTTTTCAGCAATATCAAAAACACTGCTGGGCCTACGCAAAAGAAAATGGATAGATGAATTACCTAGGGTTATTTGGTCACACAATACATCTGTCTCAAGAACAATAGGTTTCACACCATTCAAACTGCTCTATGGAGAAGAGGCCATGATGCCAGAAGAAATAAAGCATGAAAGCCTCCGCACAACAAGTCAGCATATGTTGCAAGATGAAGAATATGCAAAAGAAACAATAGAAGCCACAAGACTGGAAGCAGTCGATAACATTGCAGAATATCAGTCCCAAACCAAGAAGTGGATAGACTCTCAGGTGGTAAGGAAAGACATAAAACACGGAGACCTCGTACTCAGGAGAAAACCCAATGCACAATTTGTCGGCAAGTTGCAACCGAAATGGGAAGGCCCATACACAGCAACGGCAGCAGGCCGACCTGGCTCTTTCCACTTGACTGACAGTGAAGGTGTCACGACAACCCACACATGGAATATTGACAGCCTTCGTAGATACTACGTCTAGGCAATGTACCAAAGGGCAACCTCCGCAAAATATAAGCGGAGGCCCCTCCATGCATTTACCTTAGTTTTTTTACTTCAATCATACAAAATGTAAAAGAGCTTGCACTCTTTTCCTCATAGGGGAACTCCAAGCGGAGGTGAGGTTTTAATGAGGCAGGCTCAATGTAAAAATCCTCTACAAGTATAAAGAGGTAATTCCCCAAAAGAACGCCCCAAAAAACCCAAAACCGAAAGCGGCCAGCTCTAGCGCCGCAATATTCGGTAAACAAAAACTACAGGTCCTTTCAAAGCGCCAGCCATAGGCAAGGGCAATTTGAAACGACCTCTATGGCCAAATAGGCCTTCGCCCTTGATAAAGACCTGACCAAAGTCAGGCATCAAGGCAAAAATCTTTGGCCAAAAAGGCCTCCGACCCTTGTCAAAGACCTGACCAAAGTCAGGCAACAAGGCAAAAATCTTTGGCCAAAAAGGCCGCCGACCCTTGACAAAGACCTGACCAAAGTCAGGCATCAAGGCAAAAATCTTTGGCCAAAAAGGCCTCCGACCCTTGACAAAGACCTGACCAAAGTCAGGCATCAAGGCAAAATTTTTGGCCGAACAGGCCTCCGACCCTCGAAGAAGACCTGAACAAGTTCAGGCGCCAAGAAAAAAAAACCTTGGCTAAACAGGCCTCTGACCTTAAAAAAACCCTAGCATCAGGGGCAACAAATTTGTGGCGCTAGAACCAGGAAAAAGGTCTCCGCCATCCGAAACAGGAAAAACAGAAAGTGCCTGACAAAACACTGCCACCAATGCGGTGCCAGGCCTCTTTACTTCAAAAAGATCTCAAGGGGAACGAATAATTCAGGCAAGATACAGGCCATTAAAGCCAAGATACGTTCCAACTAACAACATACAAAAATGTTAACACTCGAAAGCCACCACCCCACTATAAAAACGGATTCCCCCCATGCCCTTAAGAAACTCAGTCAGCATAAGGCGCAAGGGCGCAAGGGGGGAGCAAGGCATAGCACAGGCAAAAGCCATAGCGATAGCCATGGAGGCAGGGGTCTCCTTAGATATCCAAGTCGGCCGTAGATATTGTACGAAAACTCGTAAAATCGGAGGCACCAGTAGACAGTCGGAGACAGTGGGAAAAGAGATAGGGCCTACGGCACGGTGATGAACAACAAAGGCCTACGGGAGCAGGGGGATATCGTACGAAAACTCATAACATCCCCCTAACGCTGGAGACCTAACCTACCATCTCCAAAGACCAACCATGTCCCACGGGTGTGCAGCGTCGGAGGCCCATGCCTCTAGACAGCTAAAACACCCAGCTAAAGAAATACCAAAAGTCTCCGCCGTCTGCACAAGCTGCGCCAAACCTCCAGTCGGATCAAACACCAATTCGGCAAGCCTCGCGAGGCGGACTTCAAGTACGCCTCCGCTGGTCGGAAAACTGTGGAGACTTCTACCCCGGCCATCAAGTGAGAACAGAGAAGGAGAGAAAATGGGACGAAGGTCCTGGCCACCACCTCTGTATCGCGCACGTTCGCCCAAGCAAAGAACAATAGTGCGCAAGCTCAGGACTAGACGAGATATGTAAACTAGCACGACAGGCTCAAGCCACCGCACAAACAATCAAGAAAGTGAACCTGTCTTGTATTCCATAAAGCGTCGGGAAACATTCTTACAGGACACCAACTTGAAATAAAATCCTAACTATTGTGGCGGAGGTCCGCGCCAAGCGAGCGCGCGAGTAAACCGAGCGCGCTCGTCGTCTATGTCAAACCTAACTGACACGAACACGTCGCGTGCAACGCTGTGGGGAAAGGCCAAACGCCAATACTCCCAAAGCTCTCCGCTCACGTAAATACCGTCGTTGTAGAGAGTCAAAGGCACAACATCTTGCGCAGGCTCCCGATTCGGAACCTGCGCAAGGTTAAAATTTTCCACAAAACCATTCAGAACAAAATAAACTTTATTCACAAAAGTCTAGCTGGACTGCAAAATACACGCTAAAACAACTAAGTGCTACAAAGAGCCTAGACCTCCGGCGCATCGGCCGCAGTGGAAGTCCCTGGAGCAGAGCCCGCATCAACTGTGGGTGGGCACGGCACCTGCGGCCTCCGACCACCAGCACCACCGCCGATCGTAGATCCCCCCGGAGCGCCATCAGCGGTGGAGGCACCGACCGCAGTCGCCGAGCGCGGAACTGACGGAGGCCTGCCCGCAAGACCCTTCTACGCATCCTAAAGCATAGGCCAGAGTGTCAGGGGCAAAAGCAACGAAAGCCTTCGCAGCATCGCCAAAAACAAAAAGAAAAAGGGGTGGCTACAAAGACTACAAATACCTTCGCCCTCTTGTCCTCCGCCAGTTTCCGAGCAGCAGATCTCCCAAATGGAGCCCAAAAGTGCCCAATGAAATTTCTCAAGGTTTTTCGCAAACCAAGAGAGGTCTCACCGAGCTCCTCCAGACCAGGCAGCGCCCCCTCCGGAATACTTTCGGTATGCGTACACCCGCCGTGCGCCAAGAGTTTGGCATAATTCGCCACTCCCGCTAGCGCCCCGTAGTCCGTGCAACCGTTGATCAGACCGGGGAGCTTCGCAAGGTGACGCTTTAGCCAGGAGGCGAGGGCGTACACGCTGTCTTCCTCCGAAGGAGCGGAGGTTTTGCCTCCGAGCTCGGCGACGGTGGCCCGGTAGTGGCCAACGGTTGCAGCAAGGACTCCTTTGACCGAGTCCAAACGCCTCGTCGTCAAAGACAGGTGCTCCCTCACCGCTGCTGCGGATTCCTTCTCGGAGGCAAGCTCTCGCCAGAGACCCTCGGTCAGCTCGTTTGCCCTACGGGCCTGCTCGATGGACAAAACCTCCGCTTCCCGGGCCTTGGCAAGATCGGCCCTCAAGCCATCCTTTTCTTACTCCTTCTCCGTCAGAGACAGGCGGAGAGCTGTAAGAGAGTCCGATAGACCCCCTTTTTCACCTTCTAGGCGCTCGATTTCCGCCTTGAGCGCTTCGATCACGGTGTCTCGGTCGGAGACCTCGCGGGTACAACGCTCTTCCATAACGACACCCGTGTGATACCCCTGCGACCAGAGGGAAAAAACCAAAGCGATCAACAACGGGAAGCGAGCATACACAAAAAAATAAAAGAAAGAAAGGGGCAAAACCACTGAAGACGCACCAGGCTCTAGTGTTCTAGATGAACACGGAGAAGTTGGAAGAAATCCATGTCCCTCAGACGCTGCTTGAAGCGATCTGTTCAAAGAAGAACAAACAAACACAAAACGATAAGGTGAGAAATGCAAATCTCACGTTAAACACACCAACAGCCAAAGACCACCTCCGACATCCCTAAGAACAGCAAGATAATACTCCTCCCAACCTGAGATAGAGGTGTCGGAGGAGCCTATGTAAAAATACAACAACAACAACAGCTCAGGTCAGAGGGCAGATCAGAAACTAGCAACAACAACAGGCCAAATGATGATCAAAATAAACATTCTATACTCACTCGGACCCGGCGTCGTCAGCCCCGGCTGCCCCGGACCAAACCTAGCGCCGACAGCGGCCGCTCGCTCCTCTGGGGTGAGGAGCCTAGCCATGACATCACCTGCAAAGCAACACATACACAGTATTAGCACTCGGCACGATACGTAAAGGAATGAACCGAGCGAAGACAATAAACACAAAAATGTGCACCAAACTGACTTACTCATAAAAAGCCCAGGCTGGGCAGCTTGCCGCGCCCACTGAGCAGAAGTCTCCGCCATATCGTGTGGCGAAGGCCCAAAGGGCCGGATCTCCTTGGACGGCGGCTCGGCGGGCGGAGGGCTTGAAGAAGGCCGAGTCACCGGGGCCTGCTCAGCAAGCGCGGCCTCCACCTGCTCGACGTCGGCCGTCGGCACGGGCGAAGGCGCGATAATGGCAGGGGACGGAGGAGCATGCCGCGGGATGGCCTCCGTGTCCTCTTCAGAGCTCGAGCACAGCCCGCCAAGAATGTCGGGCATAGGCTCGACGACGCTACCTTCCGGCTGATTGCCGACACACAGCACCATGCGAGGAGCGCTCAGGGGCAGCGCCGGCCTCCGGATGCTCGGCACCGCTCACAGCGCCGCTCGTAGGGCACACCGGAGCTAAAGGAGAGCCGCGGTCACCTCCACTCGCAACCCGCACGTCAGCAGACGGGATGGAGGAACTCTCAACGTCTTCACTGCCGGCGGAGGCAACGCACGCACTACCAGCAGAAGACAAGGCCGGTGCAATCAACGGAGCACCGATCTTCTTCTTCTTTTTCACAGGTGCCCGAGAGCCGACGGCGCCCTTCCTCTTCTTAGACTCGGCCTCCGCCGTAACATTCTTCGCGAAGGCCTTCTTCTTCTTCTTCTCGATCGAAGCCAGGACCTCGGCGGGAACCTCGCGCTCCCGGTAGACGATCCCAACCTCCTCAAAAACTCAATTGAGCCGCGGCATGGTGCCTGCCACGGCCATCCGAGACGTGTACTCACGCTCAGAAATCTTGCCAACCAACCCTATGGCGGCTTCCTCAACTTCGGAGACGAAACCGTCCTCCGTCACCCCCTCCCCCAAGGACCGACCAAAGAGGGGGAACAGAATCCCGGCCTCCGGCCCGAAAACGGGAACCTTGACTTGCTCCAGCCGAAAGGCTGGGTTGTTTTTGCCCAAGGGCCAGTAGTTGGAGGCCATGATCTCCTCCACCAGATCGTGGCCACCAGAGTAGCGGCACGCTGCCGCAAAAGCCTGATCACAAGCCTCCCTCATCGGAGACACCTCCTCCGGTGGATCCACGCGCATGTGCGGCGCCATCTCCTCCATCCGAGAAGTCAATGGATACTCCGAGAGCTCCACGCCATCCTCGGTAGTGCTGCGGACCCCGTAGGTCTTCACATAGAACCACTGCTCAAGCCAGCCGTGGTCCCATTTGCCTTTCTGGCAGAATGAAATCTCCAGGCGATCTACGCCTTGGTTCCTCTTCGACATGAAGGTGCAACTACCGTACTGGTAGGCCACCTCCACCTCCTTGCCCTCTCGCACCTCCTTCTTCTTCTTCGGCTGTTTCTACAGCTCATAGTACGTGCAGAAGGTGTCCACATCCGGCTTGGCGCCGTAAGAAACGCACGCCCAGCAGAATTTGCTAAGCGTGAGGAAAGCAGTAGGGGTCAGATGATGGAGCTGGACATTGAAGGTCTCCAACACCCGGCGAAGGAAGGGGATGTAAGGAAGGCGGAGGCCGTAGGTGAAGAAGTCCCGAAAGACCACCGCATATCCTTCCTCTGGTTCCGGAACAGTCTAGCCAGGCGGAGGGATTTTTACCCTAGAAGAAGGAAAACATGACTCCTTCAACATCTCCGCGATTGCCTCCTCAGTAATAGAGGAGGGGCCGAAGTCCCAAGACTTTATCGCCATATCTCTGGAGTCCGCGGTGATCAGGTCTCCGATAGACGCAGAGAGACTCCCCAAATCCTCCTCCACTAGTTTTTCAAACTCCAACGCGGAGGCAGAGGCAAGCATGCACTCCTCAAAGCGCGCACCCCAGCCGACGGCCCTAACGCCGAGAAGGTGGCGGTAGGCTCCGAAAAAGGCGGGCCGGCGAGTTTGGGCGGAGGCGGAAAGGAAAGCCACCGTGACAGCACCCTAAGCGCGAGACGCAAGCAGAAAGACGGAACGCGCGGGGGCAGCGAAAGGCAAAAGCGAAGAGAGCAGAGAGCGATTTCTCGAATGCAATGAAAGCGAATGAGCGATGCAGGGGGGGACCCCGCCACCAATAGCACCCTTATATAGGTAGCGGGCAGGCGGTCCGGCCCCCGCCACACAACGGTCACCTCCGGAAGATTCGCCCGCCGCACAACGGTCACCTCCAGAAAATTCGCCCACCGCGCAACGGTCACCTCCAAAAAAGTCGCAGGGTGTGCAACGGAAACTGACACGGCAGAAACGGCCGCGCCGTAGGGCAACGGCTAGATTTGTTGCCCAACGGCTACTCTCAACGAGACCAACGGCCACGCCAGAGCGGGCCAGGGGGGAAGCAGTGGGGCCTCGCTCGAAGACACCGATGAATATGGCCTCCGCCCCCGCCAACGCCTTTGGCCAAGGCATTTTGAGCTCACGGCACGCTCCGGCGAACCATGGTCTCAAAAGGGGGGAACTGTTGTAACACGGCTTCGGCGAGTGACGAAGGCCTCCGACAACAAGATGTCGCCAAGGCGTCTTCGACCGTCTTAGGGTGAAGACCCGGCGCTGACTAAAGGAACTTTCCTGGCTATGCTCGAATGGCGCCGCCCTCATCGCGGATCCCGCCAGGGCCAGGCACACACGTCTCCGACCGCCCAGGCGGACACCGCCCCATTCCGACTTACGGGCGTCTCCGGTAATAAGGGCGGAGGCCGCCCTACCTCTGAACTAATCAAACAAACAATCTTACCTAAGTGTGTGCAGGTACTCAAGCGCAGGCGCTCGTGGTCCGCGCAAACGCGCCAGCATGGCCCTGCGCGGTCGGGCGGAGACCTACGGATGATGTCTCCGACCGGACCGGCGAAGACCAGGCAAGGCGACGGCGCGCCCCTGAAGGTGGAGGCCAGAACACGCCAGCATGGCCCCTGCGCGGCCGAGCGGAGACCTACGGATGATGTCTCCTACCGGACCGGCGGAGACCCGCCGGGGCGACGCGCGCCCCCGATGGCGGAGGCCAGCGTCGAGAGCCATGGCCCCCGCGCGGCCGCGCGGAGACCCGCGGGAGATGTCTCCAACCGGCCGGCGGAGACCCGCCGAGGCAGCAGGGCGCCCCTGGAGAGGGAGGCCAGCACCGGGGACCCAGGCCTTTGGGTCGAAGACCGAGGCATGGTGGGCCGGCTGCTCATGGAGGCCCATTACTCGGAGACGGTATGGCAGGATTGCCCCGCAAACAAGAGGCTAGCGGCGGAATATTCCAGGAATGTACTGTAGCAGTTGAGGGGCATTGTAATAAATTCTGTCATGAAATAGTTGAGCCCTATAAATAAGGAACACTTGTAACCGTGCAGGTTGGTTGGCGAACGAATTAATGAAACCCTAGTTCTTTGTGCCAGCTTCCCACGAGTTCACCTGTCGAGCCTATGCCGAGCCTCCGCCCGAAGGCGACCCCTGACGGGCGGAGGCCCCAGTCTCCCCCACACTGTCTGAAACCCTAGTTTCAACACCATGTACAGTAGGCGCGGAGAAAATTCGTTCCCAAACTGAATATCTGGCACGCTAAAAGTACGTACGTATACGCATAAATAAAAGGAATCGGAATGGACCATCGAGTGCTGAAAACCGCGTAGCTAGCTACTGCTATAGGGCTGGGTGTCAGAGAAGACAGTGCTGGGCTATAATCCAAGTTACCTGAGCTAAGTTATACAACAAGTGTCTCCTATTTGTCTTCAAAAAGGTTTCTATTTCCTATTTCTTCTCACAACACTTGCTATTTAGACGCACTAATGCATATGCTTCCGTGCCCAACTTGTTTGTTGCATGAGAGTTAAGGTCATATCTTTCTCCTCTCTTCTCTTCTCCATATCACCATTAGCTTGGTTATAAGTCCATTATTGTACTTGCTCTTACGTCGGTCTAGAAAAAGATTTTTTTAGATAAGAGGTCCGAAAAAGGATACGGTTATAAATATATTCATCTTTATTCAACCAATGTTACAGAAAAAAAATATATCAACATTCACAATAGAAAAACAGATATGCTATGAAATTATATTTAATAAAATATATTAATAATATTAGTGTCATAAATATTGCAAAATATTAACTGAATTTATTGCAAAAAAAACTAAGAACCGACTAACATAATCAGTTTTGGTTACTCGGTTAACTGCAATGTATATTGTACTTTTTACGAAACATAATAAGGGCGTACCCAGTGCAGAGAGCTCCCGCTCTATGCGGGGTCTGGGGAAGGGTGTCAGTGGCATGCCTTACCCTCGTCTGTGCAATGCGAGGAGACCGCGACTCGAATCCGGCACCTTCCGGTCATAGGCGATAAGACTCTACCTCTTGTACCAGGCCCGCCCTTCTTACGAAAGATAATACAACAATATAATTGTCTTGATAAAAAAGCACCTAACAAGGAATGGATCATGTAATGAAATAAAGGCAAAGTCAACAAAAAATTGCTTCTAACAAACAAAGTCTCATAGAAATACATTTAGATATGCAAATGGACACATTTTTAGTGTTTAATATATAATAGTTAAAAATAATTTCAGTTAAACCGGTTAATGCCAGCTCAAAAACCAAATAGATTTGCGTGAACAAAATAGCCCAAAGTCTTTGCCGAATAGATCATGAAAATTTCGGTTAATCGAGTTTTTCATTAATCGGTTTGTTCGGTTAGTCAGTTAATAATCATTTTCGGTGAAATTTTGTCCACTCATATCTGCAGGAATTATTCTTATTATTTTTTTTAGACGGAGGATGCATAATAAACTTAAAATAATCTTTGGACGGAGAGAAGGAATATGTACTTACCTAGCCACACTACTTGTCTCTGAAGGAACAAGAACCGTGCAAGTGCATATGGAGTAGCACACACGGAATAGTGACAAGGACCTGTTTCGATGGATTTGTCACGTACATCTCCCATGGGCTGCCGGCCGCCGTACCCGTACGTACGTGATGTTTTTTTTATAATGATGACAAAAGGTGAGTGGGTAACATTTAGAAAACACAATTTGAATCTAATAGCTATTATCATCAATTTATATTATGATATTTATTATAATGGAAGAAGTATTATTAATGGTGATTAGAGTTTATTGAATTAATGCCAATCTTTCTAATTTTTATGTGAATTTCCAGAATTTACGTTTTCCTAACGTGCCTTGCGAGGATCGACACTACTGGAATCGCGCGATTTACCTAGTGCCGTAGGCACTAGGCAAAGGCCCAGAAACACTAGGCAAACAGTTTGCCTAGTGTCACACTAGGCAAACAAGGGTCGGCAGAGGCGGACTAGGCAAAGAGCACTTTGTCGAGTGTCAAACCTCGGACACTCGGCAAAGTGTTTGCCTAGTGTCAAGGACACCACTCGGCAAAAGTATTCCATTGACGGTGGAAATCGTAACGGACGTTTTGCCTAGTGTCGAAGGTCTGACACTCGGCAAAGTATGTAAGATTTGCCTAGTGCCAGGCGCCCGACACTAGGCAAATATGTCAAGCTTTGCCTAGTGTCAGGCCGCCTACACTAGACAAATATGCCAAGCTTTGCCTAGTGTCATGCCTCCGACACTAGGCAAACTACCTACTTTGCCTAGTGTCAGTTTCCTGACACTAGGCAAAGCCTGTTCCTAGGTGTGCCACGTGTGGCCCCTTTGTCTAGTGTCAGACCCCTGACACTAGGCAAAGTAACCAGAAGCTGAATTTTTTTTTGATTATTCCATTTGCGACACAAATATAAATCATATTCAAACACCACAAATATATCACATGAATCATAAATAAGAACCACATGTTCACATATATCACATGTTCATACCAAAAGTCCAAATGTGCCACAAGTTCACAAGTTCATAAGTGCACAACCAAATTTCTTACCAAAGTTCACAACAAGCTGATCACGACGATTGTCAAGGGTGAAGAGGCCCGTGGTTTGATGCTCCAGGTGACCCTTCCACTTGATTCGGCTCAAGCTGTGGTGCCGGCGACGCTCCAATCTGTGAAGCCGGCGACCCTTCCACTTGATTCGGCTCAAGCTGTGGTGCCGGTGACGCTCTAATCTGTGAAGCCGGCGACCCTCCAATTTGATTCGATGCCACGCCCGATTGATGCTGAAAAAAATGAAAAGGATACCGTCAATAAAAAATTTCGGCAGAACCTCCCCTGCACGAAGAGGTTTCCAAACCCTGCAAGAAAACAAACGGCACGATGACCGTCAAGAACATATATATCAATACACCGCCACCAACACCACAACTGCCACCACCACACCACAACAACAACCGCCGTCACCACCAACACCATATTGTATGTTTGAGATTGCATATTTTTTTCTAGTGTGCCCTATGTCAGGTTGGAACATAATAAGTAATATATTGGTACTCACAGGAGTAGCTGCTTGAGGAAGTGGCAAGACTAGGCTAGCTGGCATGGTCCGCCCCATAGCGGCGCCAAGAGTGGACACGAACCCCACCAGCTCCTCTATCCTCTGTCGTTGGGCCTCCCGCTCTTCCACCGCCCTCGCTTCCATCTCCTCGCGAAGCCTCCTTTCTTCTAGTTATTGTACCTATTATAGCAAAAATAGGCTTTGTCATAGTGAAGTGTTATCATATAAGCAGTGAGCCATTTAGTAGGGTGGTTAGGATAATTCACAAACATAATAGGGTGACAATGAATCTATTATAAACCACTAAAAGATGCAGTGGCGTAATACATAGTGGGCAAGCATGGAAATGCAAAGTGTTTAGTTAGCAGGCATAATACAACAGCGGCAACAGATGGAAATTTTTTCTTATGTAACAGGCATGATACAAAAGCGGGATCTGTAGAGACCTTTATTTTTGGTCAACATCAGTGTACGTGAGAAGTACGTTCCCTCACACATATCTCCACATTTCACCTAGAGCAATTGGCTGTTGTGTACTATGCAAAAGCTGTTTAAAAATGCAAAGGGGAATTTGTAGAAGGCAAGACATGGAGGCTTGTTTTGATAAATGGTGCGGAAGATATTATGAACGAATCATGAGTCAACAAAATAACCTTGTAAGAGGAGTCACGCTGTTGCTGTGGATTATGGAACAATTATCTGGACAGACCATGTAGCCTATGCATGCCTTAGATTAACCTGAAATATAGCAAGCATTGTGTGAGGGACTAATTAATTGTGGCGAGGTCTTTTTGAAATCAAAGCTGTGCAATGGGGGTACTTGACTGAGAAGAATGGATGGACACATCTGGTGTTTGCAGTTTGGTTCAGGCCAGAGCAGGGGAAACAATGAGATTATGGTGTTCAGTTAAGGATGCATATCCCCGTGATGTGGAAATGACCTATTAGGGAAGTACCCAGGAATCTCTGTGTATGAATCTCTGTCAGGTGGAAGGCATCATCCCAGGAATCTCCGTGTATGAATCTTATGAACAATGGTTATCAGAAACTGCTGCCGCACGTCACTAAATGTTGAAGAAATTAAACAGAATCACTCTAATTTACAGGAGCCAAGTACAGGATCTTTTTCAAATAAGCTTTACTAACCTGTATAGAATTGGTATTGACACGGCACATTAATGAAAAGGGTTGCAGTACAGCTGCACGCACCTGGAAGCGTGGAAGGCCCCGGCGCCAGGATCTGGGGCTGAGAGGAACAGAGACTGGCAGGAGAGCCGCCAGCCGCCGTGCAGCGCAGCCGTCACCGCCGCAAGGCAGCGGCGGAGCTGGCGAGGAAGTTGCGCCCGAACTCCGTCGCCTGGGAGCGGCCGAGGAAGATACGCCCGTACACCGTCGTCTCGGAAGGGGTGGAGCAGCAGAAAGACTGCAGGGGTCTGCCCCACCCGATTGCGGCAGGACGTGGGCGAGCGCGGACTTTGGTGGTCGCTGGGGTGCTGCTGCAAATCAGCCATCGCTGTCGCTTCCTGCTCCCAGGACGCACGCGCCATGGATCTCGTTGCTCCTGCACAGTGAGGATGAGAAAGAGGAGCAGGTGTTGGGGCCGGGCTACTCGGTGGGGAGGCTTCCCTAGGACCTCACACACATGCTCCTCCACGCCACCCATAACCGGATCGAGGCCAAACGTCCTCCTCCACGCAGCCGATGGCCAGATCGAGGCCGGGCGCCCTCCTCCATGCTGCCCTTGGCTGCTCACAGGAGAGGGGGTTATGCTGAGGACCAGGGCCATGGCGGCGTAGCTCGTAGGCAGCCATGAGATGCAGGTGGCGGCGCTAGTGGGATGTGGGATCGAGGTGTGGTAGGGTTTGCTGATTGGGGACAGTCGGAGGAAGTGGAGGCGCAGGAGTAGGGTGCCGTGATGCAGGGAGTGGATACGGGGAGGGATGGGTAGGGTTTCTGGAGTGTTTTTATTTGGGACCTGATGTATCTTGGCCGTCCGTTTTGATCTAATGGCCAAGCACGTGGGAGGGTTGGGTTTGGGCTAAATGTAATGCTTATTCTGGAGCCCTACGTGGCCCAATATTCATTTGTTTTTTTATTTTTCTATTTTCAAAGTAGATATGTTATATAAATATATTGAGTACCAAATGAATACAAATGAAAAAGGTGTAAATACAAAAATTATAGGATAATAACAAATTTCAAATAAAAATATGTCAACAATATAACAATTGTTCACAAATGACACTTTGAAACTCTACTGTTTACTAACACTTTCTCAAATGGAAAAATGACCTATATAACAGTTGTAGATATTGATGAGTTATAACACCTTTGTATTCAAAAGTTTTTCATCTGAGGTCATTTAGTGTCTCGTTTGACAAAGTTTGACCAAGTCAAATTTTAAATTTAAAAAAAAATGACACTTTGACACCAGTTTTTGAAACTCTAAATGGTTTCAAATAGAAAAGTCATGAATACCAAGTTTGTTAAGCTCATCAAGATCTACATTTGTTGTTTTGGTCAACTTTTCATTTGACAAAGTTTGAACCATTCAAATTTTGGATTTTTAAATTTTGACTTCTCCAAACCAGTTTTCGAAACCCTAGATGGTCTCAACTAGAAAAGTCATGAATACCAAGTTTGTACAACTCATCAAGATCTACAATTGTTATATGGGTCATTTTTGCATTTGAGAAAGTGTTAGGAAAATTTAGTTCTAAATTGACAAGTCTCTCATATAGTTTCACAAACTCTATGTGAGATTCATGATTTTGTGACTAGTGTTTACTAATACTTTCTCAAATGAAAAAAGGACCTATATAACAATTGTAGATATTGATGAGTTATAACACCTTTGTATTCAAAAGTTTTTCATCTGAGGTCATTTAGTGCCTCGTTTGACAAAGTTTGACCAAGTCAAATTTTAAATTTAAAAAAAATGACACTTTGACACCAGTTTTTGAAACTCTAAATGGTTTCAAATAGAAAAGTCATGAATACCAAGTTTGTTAAGATCATCAAGATCTACATTTGTTGTTTTGGTCAACTTTTTATTTGATAAAGTTTGAACGATTCAAATTTTGGATTTTTAAAATTTGACTGCTCCAAACCAGTTTTCGAAACCCTAGATGGTCTCAACTAGAAAAGACATGAATACCAAGTTTGTATAACTCATCAAGATATACAATTGTTATATAGGTTATTTTTGCATTTGAGAAAGTGTTAGGAAAGTTTAGTTCTAAATTGACAAGTCTCTCGTATAGTTTCATAAACTCTATGTGAGATTCATGATTTTGTGACTAGTGTTTACTAACACTTTCTCAAATGAAAAAATGACCTATATAACAATTGTAGATATTGATGAGTTCTAACACCTTTGTATTCAAAAGTTTTTCATCTGAGGTCATTTAGTGTCTCGTTTGACAAAGTTTGACCAAGTCAAATTTTAAATTTAAAAAAAATGACACTTTGACACCAGTTTTTGAAACTCTAAATGGTTTCAAATAGAAAAGTCATGAATACCAAGTTTGTTAAGCTCATCAAGATCTACATTTTTTTGTTTTGGTCAACTTTTCATTTGATAAAGTTTGAACGATTCAAATTTTGGATTTTTAAAATTTGACTGCTCCAAACCAGTTTTCGAAACCCTAGATGGTCTCAACTAGAAAAGACATGAATACCAAGTTTGTATAACTCATCAAGATATACAATTGTTATATAGGTTATTTTTGCATTTGAGAAAGTGTTAGGAAAGTTTAGTTCTAAATTGACAAGTCTCTCGTATAGTTTCATAAACTCTATGTGAGATTCATGATTTTGTGACTAGTGTTTACTAACACTTTCTCAAATGGAAAAATGACCTATATAACAATTGTAGATATTGATGAGTTCTAACACCTTTGTATTCAAAAGTTTTTCATCTGAAGTCATTTAGTGTCTCGTTTGACAAAGTTTGACCAAGTCAAATTTTAAATTTTTAAAAAATGACACTTTGACACCAGTTTTTGAAACTCTAAATGGTTTCAAATAGAAAAGTCATGAATACCAAGTTTGTTAAGCTCATCAAGATCTACATTTTTTGTTTTGGTCAACTTTTCATTTGACAAAGTTTGAACAATTCAAATTTTGGATTTTTAAATTTTGACTGCTCCAAACCAGTTTTCGAAACCCTAGATGGTCTCAACTAGAAAAGTCATGAATACCAAGTTTGTACAACTCATCAAGATATACAATTGTTATATAGGTTATTTTTGCATTTGAGAAAGTGTTAGGAAAGTTTAGTTCTAAATTGACAAGTCTCTCGTATAGTTTCATAAACTCTATGTGATCATGTGGAGATGTTAGGGTTTCTAAGGATCATACGTGACGATGTGCTCGAAATCTTTTTAAATTTTTATCATGGCACCCGCATGCGATATCTTGACTTGTCGACAAGTTTCATGAATTTCAGACTCCGTTTTCATTTAATAGAATTTAAAAACTATTTGCTCGCAAGTTCGTGGTCATGTCTCGACGTGAAGATGTGTGAAATTTTTGGTCTGTTTCTGGATACGGCCTCAACTAACACTTACTAACATGAATATCATTTTTGCATTCATGAATTGCCATTATTCGTCACACTTGTAGTTCAAATTTGCATTTGTCGAAAAAATTCAAAGAAATTAAATAAACTAAAGAAATATAGCAAAATTTCATAAAATTGTGCCAACTTTCAACATGTTGGTCAAGGTATAGTAGGAAAGCTACAGAAAAAAATTGGAAGCTAAAATCAAAAAAAAAATATTGTGCCTAGTGTCTCTGTAAGACACTAGGCAAACTGTGCCTAGTGTCGTCCGGAGACACTAGGCAAAGTTCTAATTTTGCTGAGTGTTAACGGAAGACACTCGGCAAAATAGCAACGGCGGTTGCCCTCCGGCCGCCTTTGCCGAGTGTGATGGTATGCCTAATATTAACACTAGGCAAAATGGTCATTTACCGAGTGGATTTCTTTGCCTAGTGTCGACACTCGGCAAATCGTTATTTTGCCGAGTGCTCCGGGGTCTAACACTCGGCAAACAAGCTCTTTGCCTAGTGTCCGACGATTGGCACTAGACAAACCATTAAACACTAGGCAAATCTCGGTTTTCCAGTAGTGCGAGAAGGAAACTCTTTTGAAAACACAATTCTATAATGTTTTTTACAAACATTTATGAAAAAGCAAAAAAAAAACATTTTACAAAATTCAAGGCAAATCCACTCGTGTCATTTTAAATAACCAAACTCAGTACATAAACAATAACTTGTAACAAAAGTTCAAAATAGTTGCTTTAAAACAACCACAGTATATTGTCACATACTTCCTCAGTCCCTCTTTGACTATTGTTGTGGCAGTGGATTTTAATGTCCACATTCATAGCCCCTGTCGTACCTCCTAAGATGCCAAAGCGACACAAATAAAGGGACAGAGAGAGTATTTGTTACCGAATGATGAGACTAGAATACGTATATGTAATGTAATATAAAAGGGACAGAGAGAGTATTTGTTACCGAATGACGAGACTAGAATACGTATATGTAATGTAATATAACGCAGGCACATGGAAATACTACTTCAAAATCGTTGTCTTATTAGTATATGCACTTGGCTTTGATCGATTTGATTTTGAACCCTTGTGAGCTGAAATAGAACTGGACCGAGCCCCGGAAACCGAGTAGTACGTGCTTGCGTTTAACTAATCAGCTGAGACGACCTCTGAGATGAGAGGGAGTCAGTACAAGCCGAAGAACAGACCCGGTCCGCTGTGGCGCTGTCATAGCTTTCTTGGCGGCGTCAGGCTAGCTATAAAAGGCCACAACCTTTGTCTCTCTTCTCCCAACAACCATTCCAAGGGCATCCCACCATAGACGTAGCCGGCCAGCTTCCTCTCATCGGCGATCTGTCACATTGCTAGCAATATATCTACTAGCAAGATATAGCTCCATCGATATCGTCTAGCTAGCTTTTCTTCAGGGCTACTTTTAACTGCTAGCTAGTTGCAACAAGCAGCCCGGTACATCGCAGACAAGCGTGTGATCTGTCGCATCGATCATAAGGTACTGATCTGATATGGCGGCGGCGCCGATGACGATGACGATGACGATGACGATGACGATGACGATGACGATGAGGGCAGTGCTGGTGGCCGTCGTGCTGATGCAGTGCTGCAACGTGTTCGTTGCGGCGAGGCCGTTGCTGGAAGCACCGGCGGTAGCGACGACAGCAGACGGCGGCTGGCTGGGGATAATCATGCAGGTGCTACAAGGGCCGGGCGGCAACAACCACAACTGCCAAGCTCCCAACGGATCGTGCCCCTGATAAACTAGCTAGCCGGCCGCTGGCAAGCTCCAGGACACCCGTAAACGTAACCAGCCGGCCGGGGCGGCGGCGCCTCGATGAACTGCGGCATGCATGCCCATCGTCCGATCAGGGCCGCCGCCCAGCCGGCTCGCAGCATGATGGGTCGTCGGTCTATTTTTTGATCAAGTTCCTAAGCTGGTTCCGATTCTGTTGATAATTAACTGTCAACTAACATGTACATGCGTATGTAGTTTGTTGGAACTAGTGGTTCCGGACAGAGTGAGGGAGACAGGGGCCTCCGCCCGTCAGGTGTCGCCCTCGGGCGGAGGCTCGGGATAGGCACGACAGGTGAACTCGTGGGAAGCTGACACGAAAAACTAGGGTTTCATTAATTTATTCACCATCCATCCGCACGGTTACAAGTGTTCCCTATTTATAGGGCTCAACTACTTCCTGACGGAATTTATTACAATGCCCCTCAACTGCTACAGTACATTCCTGGAATATTCCGCCACTGGTCTCTTGTTTGCGGGGCAATCCTGCCACACCGTCTCCAAGTAACGGGCCTCCATAAGCGGCCGGCCCACCGTGTCTCGATCTTCGGCCCAAAGGCCTGGGTTCCCGATGCTGGCCTCCGTCTTCGGGGGCGCGCCGTCGCTTTGGCGGGTCTCCGCCGGTCCGGTCGGAGACATCGTCCATATGTCTCCGTCCGGCCGCGCGGGGGGGCGTGGTTCCCGACGCTGGCCTACGTCATCGGGGGCGCGCCGTCGCCTTGGCGGGTCTCCGCCGGTCCGGTCGGAGACGTCAACCATGGGTCTCCGCCCAACCGCGTGGGGGCCATGCTGGCACGCTCGCGCGGACCACGGGCGCCTGCGCTTGAGTACCCGCACACACTTAGGCAAGATTGTTTGTTTAATTAGTTCAGAGGTAGGGCGGCCTCCGCCCTCTCGCTGGAGACGCCCGTGAGCCGAAGCGGGGCGGCGTCCGCCTGAGCATAGGTCGGAGGTGTCTGCGCCCGGCCTGGGCGGAATTCGCGACAAGCCCGCCGAGCCTCGTGTAGTGCCCTACGAGCATAGCCAGAAAAGTTCCTTTAGTCAGCGCCAGGTCTCCGCCCTAAGACGGTCGAAGACGCCTTGGCGACACCTTGCTGTCGGAGGCCTTCGTCACCCGCCGAAGCCGTGTTACAACAGTTCCCCCCTTTTGAGACCATGGTTCGCCGGAGCGTGCCGTGAGCTCAAAACGCCTTGGCCAAAGGCGTCCGCAGGGGCGGAGGCCATATTCATCGGCGTCTTCGAGCGAGGCCCCGCTACTTCCCCCCTGGCCCGCTCTGGCGTGGCCGCTGGTCTCGTTGAGAGTGGCCGTTGGGCAGCAAATCTAGCCGTTGTCCTACGGCGCGGCCGTTTATGCCGTGTCAGTTTCTGTTGCATACCTTGCGACTTTTTCGGAGATGACGTTGTGCGGCAGGCGAATTTTCTGGAGGTGACCGTTGTATGGCGGGAGCCGGACCACCTGCCCGCTGCCTATATAAGGGTGTTGTTGGTGGCGGGGTCCCCCCCTGCATTGCTCATTCGCTTTCATTGCATTTGAGAAATCGCTCTCTGCTCTCTTCGCTTTCGCCTTTCGCTGCCCTCGCGCGTTCCGTCTTTCTGCTTGCGTCTCGCGCTTAGGCTGCTGTCGCGGTGGCTTTCCTTTCCGCCTCCACCCAAACTCGCCGGCCCGCCTTTTTCGGACCCTACTGCCACCTTCTCGGCGTTAGGGCCGTCGGCTGGAGTGCGCGCTTTGAGGAGTGCATGCTTGCCTCTGCCTCTGCGTTGGAGTTTAAAAAGCTGGTGGAGGAGGATTTGGGGAGTGTCTCTGCGTCTGTCGAAGACCTGATCGCTATGGATTCCAGAGATATGGCGATAAAGTCTTGGGATTTCGGCCCCTCCTCTATTACTGAAGAGGCAATCGTGGAGATGTTGAAGGAGTCATGTTTTCCTTCTTCCAGGGTAAAAATCCCTCTGCCGGGCCAGACTGTTCCGGAACCGGAGGAGGGATATGCGGTGGTCTTTCGGGACTTCTTCACCTGCGGCCTCCGCCTTCCTTACATCCCCTTCCTTCGCCGGGTGTTGGAGACCTTCAATGTCCAGCTCCATCATCTGACTACTACTGCCATCCTCACGCTTAGCAAATTTTGCTGGGCGTGCGTTTCTTATGGCGCTGAGCCGGATGTGGATACCTTCTGCGCGTACTACGAGCTGCAGAAGCAGCCGAAGAAGAAGAAGGAGGTGTGAGAGGGCAAGGAGGTGGAGGTGACCTACCAGTACGGTAGTTGCACCTTTATGTCTAAGAGGAACCAAGGCGCGGACCGCCTGGAGATCTCTTTCTGCCAGAAGGGCAAGTGGGACCGTGGCTGGCTTGAGCAATGGTTCTACGTGAAGACCTACGGGGTCCGTAGCACTACCGAGGATGGCGCGGAGTTCTCGGAGTATCCATTGACTTCAAGGATGGATGAGATGGTGCCGCTCACGCGTGTGGATCCACCGGAGGAGGTGTCTCCGACGAGGGAGGCTTGTGATTAGGCTTTTGCGGTAGCGTGCCACTACTCCGGTGGCCGCGACCTGGTGGAGGAGATTATGGCCTCCAACTACTGGTCCCTGGGCAAAAACAACCCAGCCTTTCGGCTGGAACAGGTGAAGGTTCCTATTTTTGGGCCGGAGGCCAGGATTCCGTTCCCCCGCTTCGGTCAGTCTTTGGGGGAGGGGGTGACGGAGGACAGTTTCATCTCCAAGGTTGAGGAAGCCGCCGTAGGGTTGGTTGGCAAGATTTCCGAGCATGAGTACACGTCTCGGATGGCCGTGGCAGGCACCATGCCGCGGCTCAATCGAGTTTTTGAGGATGTCGGGATCGTCTACCGGGAGCGCGAGGTTCCCACTGAGGTCCTGGCTTCGATTGAGAAGAAGAAGAAGAGGGCCTTCGCGAAGAATGTTACGGCAGAGGCCGAGTCTAAGAAGAGGAAGGGCGCCGTTGTTGCTCGGGCGCTCGCAAAAAAGAAGAAGAGCGGTGCTCCATTGATCGCGCCGGCCATGTCTTCTACCGGTAGTGCGGGCGTTGCCTCCGCCGGCAGCGAAGACATTGAGAGCTCTTCCGTCCCGTCAGCGGACGCGCGGGTTGCGAGCGGAGGGGATCGCGGCTCTCCTGTAGCTCTGGTGTGCCCTATGAGCGGAGCTGTGAGCGGTGCTAGGCGTCCGGAAGCCAGCGCTGCCCCGACACGCTCCTCGCATGGTGCTATGAGCGTCGGCGAATAGCCAGAAGGTAGCGCCGTCGAGCCCACGCCCGACGTTCTTGGTGGGCTGTGCTCAAGCTTTGAAGTGGACACGGAGGCCATCCTGCGGCATGCTCCTTCGTCCCCTGCCGTTGTCGCGCCTTCGCCCATGTCGGCGGCCGACGTCGGGCAGCTGGAGGTCGTGCTTGCTGAGCAGTCCCTGGCGGCTTGGCCTTCTTCGAGTCCTCCGCCCGCCAAGCCGCTGGCTGTGGAGATCCGGCCCTTTGGGCCTTCGCCGCACGATATGGCAGAGACTTCTGCCTAGGGGGCGCGGCAAGCTGCCCAACCTGGGCTTTTTATGAGTAAGTCTGTTTGGTGCACCTTTTGTGTTTACTGTCTTCGCCCGGTTCATTTCTTTACGTATTGTGCCAAGTGCTAATAATGTGTATCTGTTGCTTTGCAGGTGATGTCATGGCTGGACCCCTCACCCCGGAGGAGCGAGCGGCCGTTGCCAGCGCTAGGTTTGGTCCGGGGCAGCCGGGGCTGACGGCGCCGGGTCCGAGTGAGTATAGAATGTTTTTATTTTGATCATCATTTGGCCTGTTGTTATTGCCTATTTCTAATCTGCCCTCTGACCTGAGCTGTTATTTTTTTTTATGTAGGCTCCTCCGACACCTTATCTCAGGTTGGGAGGAATGTTATCTTGCTGTTCTTGGAGACGTCGGAGGTGGTCTTTGGCTGTTGGTGTGTTTAATGTGAGATTTGCTTTTCTCACCTTATCGTTGTGTTTGTTTGTTCTTCTTTGAGCAGATCGCTTCAAACAGCGTCTGAGGGACATGGATTTCTTCCAACTTCTCTGTGTTCATCTAGAACACCAGAGCCTGGTGCGTCTTCGGCGGTTTGCCCCTTTCCTTTTTCTTTGTGTATGCTCGCTTCTAGACTTGTTTTTGATTCTGTTGCTGATCGCTTTGGCTTTTCTCTCTCTGGTCGCAGGGGTATCACACGGGCGTTGTTATGGAAGAGCGCTGTACTCATGAGGTCTCCGACCGAGACGCTGCGATTGAAGCGCTCAAGGCAGAAATTGAGTGCCTAGAAGGTGGAAAAGGGGGTCTGTCCGACTCCCTTGCAGCTCTCCGCCTGTCTCTAGCGAAGAAGGAGCGAGAAAAGGATGGTTTGAGGGCTGATCTCGCCAAGGCCCGGGATGCAGAGGTTTTGTCCGTCGAGCAGGCCCATAGGGCGAACGAGCTGGCCAAGGGTCTCCGGCGAGAGCTTGCCTCTGAGAAGGAATCCACAGCAGCAGTGAGGGAGCAGCTGTCTTTGACGACGAGGCGCTTGGACTCGGTCAAGGGAGTCCTTGCTGCAACCGTTGGCCACTACTGGGCCACCGTCGCCGAGCTCGGAGGCAAAACCTCCGCTCCTCTAGAGGAAGATAGCGTGTACGCCCTCGCCTCCTGGCTAAAGCGTCACCTTGCGAAGCTCCCCGGTCTGATCAACGACTGCACGGACTTCTTGTGCCTCCGATTGTCTACTTGTGCCTCCGATTTTATGAGTTTTCATACAATATCTACAGGCGACTTGGATATCAAAGGAGACCCCTGCCTCCATGGCTGTCGCTGTGACTTTTGCCTGTGCTATGCCTTGCTCCCCCCTTGCGCCCTTGCGCCCTATGCTGACTAAGTTTTTAAGGGCATGGGGGAATCCGTTTTTATAGTGGGGTGGTGGCTTTCGGGTGTTAACATTTTTGTACGTTGTTAGTTGGAACGTATCTTGGCTTTAATAGCCTGTATCTTGCTTGAATTACTCGTTCCCCTTGAGATCTTTTGAAGTAAAGAGGCATGGCGCCGCAGTGGTGGCAGTGTTTTGTCAGGCACTTTCTGTTTTTCCTGTTTTCGATGGCGGAGACCTTCTTCCTGGTTCTAGCGCCACAAATTTGTTGCCCCTGATGCTAGGGGTGTTTTTTTTGTTAAGGTCGGAGGCCTGTTTTGCCGAGGTTGTTTTTTCCTTGGCGCCTGAATTTGTTCAGGTCTTCTTCGAGGGTCGGAGGCCTTTTTGGCCCCCTCCCTTTTTTTCGACCTTGCTGTCTAACTTTGTTCAGGTGTTCGTCAAGGGTCGGAGGCCTGTTTGGCCAATTTTTTTTGACCTTGCTGCCTGACTTTGTTCAGGTCTTCGTCAAGGGTCGGAGGCCTGTTTGGCCTAATTTTTTTTGACCTTGCTGCCTGACTTTGTTCAGGTCTTCGTCAAGGGTCGGAGGCCTGTTTGGCCAATTTTTTTTTGCCTTGATGCCTGACTTTGGACAGGTCTTTGTCAAGGTCGAAGGCCTATTTTGGCTATTTTTTGCTGCCTTGATGCCTGACTTTGGATAGGTCTTTGTCAAGGTCAAAGGCCTGTTTGGCCATAGAGGTCGTTTCAAATTGCCCGTGCCTATGGCTGGCGCTTTGAAAGGACCTGTACTTTTTGTTTACCGAATATTGCGGTGCCAGAGCTGGCCGCTTTCGGTTTTGGGTTTTTAGAGCGTTCTTTTGGGGAATTACCTCTTTATACTTGTAGAGGATTTTTACATTGAGCCTGCCTCGTTAAAAACCTCACCTCCACTTGGAGTTCCCCTGTGAGGAAAAGAGTGCAGGCTCTTTTACATTTTGTTTTGATTGAAGTAAAAAAACTTAAAGGTAAATAGATGGAGGGGCCTCCGCTTATATTTTGCGAAGGTTGCCCTTTAGTACATTGCCTAGATGTAGTATCTGCGAAGGCTGTCAATATTCCATGTGTGGGTTGTCGTGACACCTTCGCTGTCGGTCAAGTGGAAAGAGCCAGGTCGGCCTGCTGCCGTTGCTGTGTATGGGCCTTCCCATTTCGGTTGCAACTTGCCGACAAGTTGTGCGTTGGGTTTTCTTCTGAGTACGAGGTCTCTGTGCTTTATGTCTTTCCTTACCACCTGGGAGTCTCTCCACTTTTTGGTTTGGGACTGATATTTTGCAATGTTTTTGACTTCTTCCAGTCTTATTGCTTCTATTGTTTCTTTTGCATATTCTTCATCTTGCAACATCAGCTGACTCGTTGTGCGGAGGCTTTCATGCTTTATTTCTTCTGGCATCATGGCCTCTTCTCCATAAAGCAGTTTGAGTGTTGTGAATCATGTTGTTCTTGAGACGGATGTATTGTGTGACCAAATAACTCTAGGCAATTCATCTACCCATTTTCCTTTGCGTAGGCCCAACAATGTTTTTGATATTACTGAAAACACTATTCTGTTTGCTCTTTCCACAGCACCATTGGACTCTAGGTGGTATACTGAGGCAAAGGCTAGTTTTGTCCCTATGCTTTTGCAGAATTCTTTGAAGTTCTCTGAATTGAATTGTTTTCCATCGTCTACTGTCAAAATCCTCAGTACACCGAATCTGCAAATAATGTTTTGCCAGAAGAATTTTCTGATAGTTTCTGAGGTTATCTTCGCCAGCGGCTTTGCCTCTATCCATCTTGTGAAATATTCCACTGCTACTACTGCGAATCTATTTCCTCCTTGGGATGGCGGTAATGGGCCGACCAGGTCCATACCCCATCTTTGCAGCGGCCATGTCGGAGGTATAAGCTGGGTCTCCGATGATGGTTTTGACTGCCCTGGAGAGAATGTTTGGCATGCTTTGCATGTTCTGTCTGTCTGCTCTGCGTCTTGTATGTGTGTTGGCCAATAAAAACCTTGCCTTATTGCCTTTGCTGATAATGCTCTTGAGCCAATGTGTGGCCCGTAAATTCCTGAGTGTATTTCTTGAAGCAACTCTATGCCTTCACTCTGCGATATGCACTTGAGGAGAGGCTGGACTACTCCTTTCTTGTATAGTACACCATCTAAGATTGTGTAATTCCTTGCTCTGGCCTGTATTCTTGCTGCTTTTGCTTCATCTTCTTTGCTGGTTTTGCCTTCTAGGAATTCTGTTATCGCCTTTCTCCAATCTTCATTTTGCAGGTGTAGTATTGCCTTTGGTGCCTTAGGTGTCTCCGCAGTTGTCGGAGACTTCAAGATCTGGTAAAAAGTGTTTGGTGGCAGTGGCAGGTTGTTTGCCGTAGCCTTTTCCAATTCATCTGCCTCTGCATTTTCTGCTCTTGGTATGTGCTTCAGGGTGAAGCCCTCGAATCTCCGCTCCAAATTTCTGACAACGGATAGGTATTTGATGAGTTCCGGCTCTCTTGCTGTGTATTCTTTCTCTACTTGGCCAGTGACCACTTGAGAATCTGTTTTGACTGTCAATGTTTTTGCCCCTAAGGCCTTTGCTTTGCTTAGCGCTAAGATCAGGCCTTCGTATTCTGCAATGTTGTTTGTTGATTTGAACTCTAGCCTTGCTGCGTATTTCATTCTAACGCCGGAGGGTGCCGTTAGGACGGCGGAGGCTCCTACTCTGGCTTGGCCCCAGGCTCCATCCGTGAATGTTGTCCAGCCTTGGATGGTTGGTTGTACCTTGGTCTCTGTCGGAGGTGTCCAATCTGCTACAAAATCGGCTAGTGCTTGTGATTTGATTGCTGTTCTGGGGACATACGAGATACCAAATTGTGATAGCTCTGTAGCCCATTTGCCTATTCTGCTGGAGGCTTCTTTGTTTCTGAGCAGGTCTTGCAATGGCAGCGATGTTGGAACTGAGATTTCGTGGGCTTGTAAATAATGCTTTAGTTTTCTTGATGCCATCAGTACTGCGTAGGCGACTTTTTCCACCTCCGTGTAGTTTAGCTTGGCTTCGGACAGTGCTTCTGAGATAAAATAAACTGGCCTTTGAGTTTTGCCTGATTCTTTTTCAAGCTCGTGAACAAGGACTGCGCTGATTGCATGGTCGAAGGCCGCCACGTACAGCAGTAGGTGGCTTTCTGATTCTGGGACGGAGACCACCAGTGAGCTTGCCAAATACTCTTTCAAGTTATGAAATGCTTCTGACTGCTTGGGCCCCCACTCGAAGTTGTCTCCGCCCCTCAGGGCTTGGAAGAAGGGTAGGCTGCGTTCTGCTGATTTTGAGATGAATCTGTTGAGCGCTGCTATTCTTCCCATCAGCTTTTGCACTTCTTTCTTGTTTTTGGGTTCTGCCATTGTCATTATTGCTCTGGTTTTGTTCGGGTTCGCTTTGATGCCTTCGCTGCTTATGATATATCAGAGCATCTTCCCTTTTGTGACTCCAAATATGCATTTTTCTGGGTTGAGGCGGAGGCTGGCTGTCCTGAGGTTGGCGAAGGTCTCCTGTAAGTCGGAGACATGATCATCCTTGCTCTTGCTCATGACCACTATGTCGTCGACGTAAGCTATGATGTTTCTATCTAGTTGTGAGCCCAAAACTTCCTTTGTCATTCTAGCAAAGGTCGCGCCAGCATTTTTGAGGCCTTCCGGCATTCTAGTGTAGCAATATGTCTCGAATGGAGTTGTGAAACTTGTCTTGTCTTCGTCTTCTTTTTTCATCCAGATTTGGTGGTACCCGGAGAAACAGTCGAGTAGAGAGAACCTCTGGCATCTGGCTGCCTTATCGACGGAGGCATCTATTCTTGGCAATGGGAAAGGGTCTTTTTTGCAAGCTTTATTCAGATCTGTGAAATCTATGCACATTCTCATTTTGCCATTCTTCTTTGGTACCAGTACTACGTTTGCAAGCCATTTTGAATACTTGACTTCCCTTATCACTTTTGCATCTAGCAATCTTTGCACCTCCGCCTTTGCTGCCAGGATTCTGTCCTCCGACATTTTTCTCTGTTTCTGCTTTCTTGGTCTCATATTTTCATTGATATCCAGTTCATGCTATATGATGTCCCTGCTGACTCCTTGGAGGTCGGAGGCTGACAAGGCGAAGATATCCTTGTTTTTTACTAGAGTTTCCATGAGCTCTTCCTCCTCTGCCTTGCTCAATTCTGAGCTGATTGTTACTTTTCTATCTGGTAACTCCTTTTCTAGAGGGATTAGCTTTGTCTGTTCTTGACCTGCCATATCTGTTTTTCCTCTGGGTATATCCAGAGGCTATTGTTCTTTGTCTGCCGACTCGACTGCATTGATGTTTCTTTGGGCTCTGTAGATAGCTTTTTCTATGTTTCTTGCTTCTTTTTGGCTACCTCGGACTATGCTAATACCATGGAGTGCTGATATTTTCATGCACAGGTAGGCCATATGCAGTGCTGCGTTGAATTTGGTTGTGAATCCTCTGCCCAAGATGGCATTGTATGGGTAATACAAATCGACGACGTCGAAGGTTACGTACTTGGTTCTAGCATTTGCTTGGGTTCCGAACAACACTGGGAGTGATATTTTTCCTAGTGCTTGTATCTGCTTGCCTCCAAATCCTATTAAAGGGGATTCGGGGGGCTGTAATTGATTTCTGCTGAGCTTCATTTGGTCGAAGGTATTTGCGAAGATGATATCTGCTGAACTGCTAGTGTCAATCAACACTCTGCTTATCTCCCATGCTGCTATGTTTGTTTTGATCACCATTGCGTCTGTGTGAGGGTAGCTTTCTAGCTGGAGATCTTCTTCTGTGAAGGTGATTGGGACTCTAGACCAATCTGTGTATTTTGTTGTGCCCTGGACTGCTACATTGTTTACCAGGTGGAGGTGATTCTTTTTCTGCTTTTTTGTTTGAAACTCCATTGATGATCCTCTAGCGATTGGCAGTATCATGCCTATTGTTGGCAGTGCTCCATGAGGATTGACTTGGTTTTCTGGGTTTGGCTCATTTTTTGGTGTTGGGGGTTGGTTGTGAGGTGGTGGCGGAGGCAGTTGTTGCATTTGCTGCTGTTGCGGCGGATACTCGAACCTACTTTGGTTTTGTGGCGGTTGGTTTGTTTCGAGGTAGGTTATGTGGAGAGTTTTTGGGTTTATGTAGGTCAGGCTTGCCTTCAACCTATAGTTGCCCGCCGGGGGCTGCTGCGAGGGCGCTGACCGCCATGCTGGTAGGAATTCTAGGTAATAGGCAGAGGCCTGTGTGGAGGGATGTATTTGGTTTGCGTTTAGCGCTGGGTACATCGGGCAGTACTACTGGTGGCCAGTTGTGTAGGTGGTGTTGGCCTCTCTTGCGTTCTGTTGTGCCGAAGGTTGGGCGGTCTGCTTGTTCTTCATTCTTTCCTGTGTCTCCTTTGCCTCCAGACAATCTTTGGTGCTGTGCCCTGCGCTTTCACCGTGAAAAACGCAATATGGCCTACGTTGTTTGTGGTTGTGGTTTTTGTTCCAGTTTTTGCCTTGGTAGCCTTGCTTACCTTGGTTCCTGGTCTGGGTCTCTGGCCCTGCTGGCCCTGGCAGTTGCCCTTGTTCGGGGTGAGGTTGACCCTCGATGCTGAGCACCTACCCCTAGCCTGGTTTCTGATTTGATGCGTTCTGGTTCGCATAGCTCTTCTGTGAGTTTTTGCTGTTGTTTTGCTGTCTGTTTTGACCCTGCTCCTCCAGCCTTTTTTGGAGGTCATTGTCTGATCTGCAGTACTTCTCAAATTCATTGTACAACTGCTGTATGGAAGTTGGTTTCTTTCTTGCTAGGTGTGCTACGAACGGCCCGATTCAGAGCCCTTTGATCGCTGCTTCAATGGCGATCTCTTCTGGGACGTCTGGTGCCTTCGCCTTTAGTTGCATGAATTTCTGAAAGTAGTCATGTAGTGTCTCTCCCTGCATTTGTTTGCATTGGAACAGATCTGTGGATGTCAGCGACTGTGCTGCTAGCCCCTTGAAGTTTGCCAATATCTTGTCTCGGAGATTTTCTCAGGAATAGACTGTGCTTGGTTTGAGCATGGAATACCAAGCCAACGCGTCACCTTCGGCAGCAATAACAAATGACTTTGCCAGGACGGCGTCGTCTCCGCCGGCGGAGGCTACTGCTGCCTCGTAACTCATAATGAACTGATGGGGGTCTGTCTTTCCGTTGAACTTTGGTAGTGTGATTGGCTTGTACGCCGTTGGCCATGGCGATTGTTGTATGCCTTCAAAGAGTGGGGACTTGGGGTCGATAGGCCTCCGCATCGCCTGAGATGGCGTCGTGGTTGGGCTGGTCACTGGCGGAGGCATGTTTGCGGTTGGTGTTGCTGCGGAGGCTGGGATCGCGGAGGTTGACGCTAGTACTGCATGCTGCATACTTAGCATCTCAGCATGTAGGACTGCCAACTGCTGCCTTATTTCTGTTGCTTGTGCTGACGCTTGAGTGGCTTGCTGATTAGCCGCGAATGCTGCTGCCATTCTGTCCCTCTCTTGTTGCGCTCTTTGCAACTGTGCTTGCAGCTGTTGCAGTTCTTGCTCGAGTGTTGTACCTAAGTTTGGTTGGGCCTCCGGATCTTGGATCTCTGGATGTTGGGGGTCCAGTTGTTGACCCTAGGCATCTGCTCTGGTGCCATCCTCTGCTGGCGAGGTTGCGTAGGTGCTACGAGTGGTGCGCCTAGGCCTTCCTCTCTGACCCGTGGTCGTTGCTGCTCTAGTGGTGGTTTTTCTTTTCCCTGCCATCGTTGGTTTGTCTTGGCCAAACCACGGTGGGCGCCAAAGTTGGAGCTAGTGGTTCCGGACAGAGTGAGGGAGACAAGGGCCTCCGCCTGCCAGGTGTCGCCCTCGGGCGGAGGCTTGGGATAGGCACGACAGGTGAACTTGTGGGAAGCTGGCACGAAAAACTAGGGTTTCATTAATTCATTCACCATCCATCCGCACGGTTACAAGTGTTCCCTATTTATAGGGCTCAACTACTTCCTGACGGAATTTATTACAATGCCCCTCAACTGCTACAGTACATTCCTGAAATATTCCGCCACTGGTCTCTTATTTGCAGGGCAATCCTGCCACACCGTCTCCAAGTAACGGGCCTCCATAAGCGGCCGGCCCACCGTGTCTCGATCTTCGGCCCAAAGGCCTGGGTTCCCGATGCTGGCCTCCGTCTTTGGGAGCGCGCCGTCGCCTTGGCGGGTCTCCGCCGGTCCGGTCGGAGACATCGTCCGTATGTCTCCGCCCGGCCGCACGGGGGCCGTGGTTCCCGACGCTGGCCTACGTCATCGGGGGCACGCTGTCGCCTTGGCGGGTCTCCACCGGTCCGGTCGGAGACGTCAACCGTGGGTCTCCGCCCGGCCGCGCGGGGGCCATGCTGGCGCGCTCGCGCGGACCACGGGCGCCTGCGCTTGAGTACCTGCACACACTTAGGCAAGATTGTTTGTTTAGTTAGTTCAGAGGTAAGGTGGCCTCCGCCCTCGTCGCCGGAGACGCTTGTGAGCCGAAGCGGGGCGGCGTCCGCCTGAGCATAGGTCGGAGGTGTCTGCGCCTGGCCTGGGCGGAATTCGCGACAAGCCCGCCGAGCCTCGTGTAGTGCCCTACGAGCATAGCCAGGAAAGTTCCTTTAGTCAGCGCCAGGTCTCCGCCCTAAGACGGTCGAAGACGCCTTGGCGACACCTTGCTGTCGGAGGCCTTCGTCACCCGCCGAAGCCATGTTACAACATAGTTGCGTATAGGATACCGTTCATTTCTATCATTCTTTCTGAAAGATAGGTAGCTAGCTGTTCAGAATTTGTAATTAGTAAGAGATTGTTACTAATTAATTCCATGCAAAAATACATGGAGTCTATATCTCTCACACATTGTTTTTTCATGTAATTTTAGGTTCCAAATAAAATGAGAGTGCCATATTCATTACACTCAAGTCCGTTAATTAAATTCCCTGCGATTGAAACAGTTCATAAGAATTCAAGCTAGTCTCAATAGGTTGCTCGTATTTACAGCTACTTTTTCTTCAATCTATCAGAGGTGTTTGTAGAAGTAGGATTGTGCATATATCCATTCGTATGGGTAATTGACGAATGTTGTGTATGTATGCTTTTGTGAGTATCTGCCTTTCAAAAGAAATTACTAATTAAATATCCTGACTCGCTCCCTCTCGAGAGCCTTTCACGCCGCCGCTGCCTAGGGCCTAGGGTAGGACCGCCGGCTCCTCGCTCCACCATTGCGCCTAGGGTCTCTCTCCTTCTTCCTCTCCAGTGACTCTACCAGAAACAAGAAGGGGAGAGAACCCATCTTTTTCCCTAGTCGATCTCTTCCGGTGTCTTAGGGTTTGAGTCCAAATAAATTTCTGGCAAATCAGATGATTTTCTGTTGGGGTCGTGTTTCCTATTATGACTTCCGTGATTGTCACGACGAGATCGCCGTTTCAGGTGTTGATGTTGAGACTGGCGGTTTCAAACAACGTGGGGGAGACCGTGGCCTTCGCCCGTCGGAGACCGCCCTTGGGCGGAGGCTCGGGATAGGAGCGACAGGGGGAAGAGCGGTGAGTAAGGGAATAGCACGGAAAGCTATGGCTTCATTAATTCATCCACCCACCATCTGCACGGTTACAAGTGTTCCCTATTTATAGGACTCAACTACTCCATAACAGAATTTATTACAATGCCCCACAACTGCTACAGTACATTCCTGGAATATTCCGGCGCTAGCCTCTTGTTCGCGGGGCAATCCTGCCATACCATCTTCAAGTGATGGGCTTCCATGAGCAGCCGGCCCACCATTCCTCGGTCTTCGACCCAAAGGCCTGGGTCCCCGGCGCTGGCCTCCATCTCTAGGGGCGTGCCGCTGCCGCGGCGGGTCTCCGCCGGATGGTCGGAGACATCTCTTGCGGGTCTCCGCTCCGCCCGGCCGCGCGGGGGTCATGGTTCTCGACGCTGGCCTCCGCCTTCCGGGGTGCGCCGTCGCCTTGGAAAGTCTCCGCCGGTCCGGGCGGAGACATCATCCGTAGGTCTCCGCCCGGACGCGCTGGGGCCATGCTGGCGCGTTTGCGCGGACCACGAGCGCCTACGCTTGAGTACCTGCACACACTTAGGCAAGATCGTTTGTTTGATTAGTTCAGAGGTAGGGCGGCCTCCGCCCTTATTACCGGAGACACCCGTAAGTCGAAACGGGGCGGCGTCCGCCTGACAGGTCGGAGGCGTGCGTGCCTGTCCTTGGCGGAGTCTGCGATGAAAAGGAGATTCAGCACCCTTCGAGCATAGCTGGGAAAGTTCCTTTAATCAGCGCCGGGTCTCCGCCCTAAGACGGTCGGAGATGCCTTGGCGACACCTCGCTGTCGGAGGCCCTCGCCAACCGCCAAAGCCATGTTACAACACGATGAAAAGGAGATTCAGCACCCTTCGAGCATAGCTGGGAAAGTTCCTTTAATCAGCGCCGGGTCTCCGCCCTAAGACGGTCGAAGACGCCTTGGCGACACCTCGCCGTCGGAGGCCCTCGCCACCCGCCAAAGCCATGTTACAACAGTTGATTTCATCGACAGGCGGCCAATTTGCGGCCTTTATCTGCAAGGTGAGGGGTGCTTCTGGGAGCCCCCTATGAGGACAGCGACTTCGGATCATCGATCTCATCTTCGATGGTCGCAAGAGAAATTCAAGGTCTCCAGGTGATGATTCTGTAGCCTATGTCGTACCTGACGATGCAACTGCCGATATTCTTAGGTGATTTAGATGTGTTTTGGACTAGTTCCGAAGCATTGGATCTTGCGGCATGTCCAATGTTTTAGGTTGGTCGTTGGATAGGGCATAAGGACTGCACTTTGGCTCCGGCGTTTGAGAGAAGCCATTGAAGGAGAAGACAATAGAAGAATCTAGGTAGAATATTATTTTTTTTCAGATTTTTTCATATTTAATTTAGGGATGTACTGTGCCAAGATTTAATATAAGTCCCCTTCTCTTAGCAAATTTTTTTTCCGGACTCCCTATTGACCATTGTTTAATTAAGTGTGTCTAATTATTAGACTAATACCTTTCAGTAGGCAGGAAAAACACTTTTTATATACACTTTTTCAAGTAATTTGACCAATGGCGCCAAGCCACCACCAACTGAATGAATCACCTAGGAATCACGAACGTGCATGTAATTCAGGCCAACGTACGCGTACTTGTAGTCCTCGCGGAAAGAACAAAGAACTAACAGTAACCTTGACGTACTGGTAAAAAAAAATATAGGACTGAGACCAAATTCAACCGTTTATATTTAAACACAGCAGCATGCATGTTTGGTCTAGTATAACTAATACTGTTTGACACGCACTTTGACCTTTATACGTAGGTACGCTTGGACTCGATCAACAAAGGAAAGGTCAATATGTGCGAGCGACGGCCATACTGGCCCCCACAGCATTAGGCGAACAACGGATAGGTTGATACCAGGTTGTTACCGTCACTTGTGCTGTAATTATTAGCATCACGTACGAACATACTCAGATTACGTGTGTGGAGCCAGCTGTCCGTCATGCAAATCATGCATGTGTACATCACTGACTGAATTCTCTTTTTAATTACTGTGCAGATTGCACACAGCGTAGAGTACGTACGTACTTGATAAATAAAATATGAATTGCACCATTTGCACAGGCACAACGCTGACACTTTTGCCGAGTCAATTCTTCAGACTTGTGAAAATAAGACACTTTCTTCTCTTTTTATGTACTTCTCAAAACAATTCCCTGACCAGGAGAACATATTTTTCTCCTTTTTGCTCATATAAACTTGGCTAGACTTAGAGTAGTTTAACTTAAGTTAAACTACTCTAAGTCTAGCCAAGTTTATAGAGAAGACAGAAGAGTATTAGCCCTACTTTAAGTCTAGCTCATATAAACTTGACTAGACATGATTTTCAGAGGGCCCTGAACATTTTTTAGACGTCAAGATTGGCGCCATAAGAAACAATGCTACTAAATGTCTTAGGTAGGCATGCGTCTACTGTTTGGAGAAGCTGGCCGCATGTAAGTCGTACGTACCTTAGTGCCTGACTACGTGCTTTGAACAAATGAGAAGTCTAAATTTTGAATTGGTAAATTCCTTTGAACTAGCTACACTATGTTATTCTTCCTTAATTTGTTGCTGGATCCTAGTTCAGTTGTGTCATGCATCTAGCATGCAGCAAGCTGGCGTTAATTAGATGACGGATGTCAAAAAGATATGACCACGATGATGAACAAACTAGATAGGCGAGCGCGCATGCAGTGAGCTGTAATTAATTAGCGGACTTAATCCTCAATCCTCACACTTAGATATATGTAATACATATAGATACATAGAAAAACAATATATCTAAAAAAAATCAAAACGTCTTATAATTTGGAATACAAAGAGTAACAATTAATTAACTCTTGTATCCAAACTAGGGCCTGGCCTAGTTCCTTTTCTCTATATGGAACGCTGATAACGTGGATTACATTTTAGTCCTGGCCGGAGAGAGCGAACATGGGACTTTTTTTTGGACGGGTTAGTATGCATGGCAGCTTGGTTTGATGGGTGGATTTTCAACCTTGTGAATTGAAATTGAAATTCAACTTGACCGTACGTTGGCGCGCGCATGCAGCAGCATCCTCGACCGGGAAATCAAAGTATAAGGCGAAGAATAGACCCGGTCGGCGTGCGTTTAAACATTTGCGTAACGAAGCTATAAAAGGAACTCATGCATCTTTTCTCCCAACAAACCATTCAAGATTACGTAAAACCAGCACCATCGTCGTCTGCAATCACAGTTGTTCTCTCTGCTAGCTAGCCTGCCTGTACGTAGCTCCATCTCGCGTCCTAGCTACCAAATAAGGCTACACGACGTACGCCGCGCCGGCCGCGCGCAGAACTTGATTGGATAAGCAATATGGCAGCAGCGACGATGGCGATGGCGAGGGCGGTGCTGGTGGCCGTCGTGCTGATGCAGTGCTGCAACGTGATGGTCGCGGCGAGGCCGTTGCTGATGGAGGCGCCGGCGGTAGCGACATCAGACGGCGGCGGCTGGCTGGGGATGATCATGCAGGTGCTACAGGGCGGCAACAACAGCGGCTGCCAAGCTCCCAACGGATCCTGCCCCTGATCAGTCGATCATCTCAACTGCATGCGTCCATATGCTCCGATGGATCGATTCTTTTTTATGTATATATAGGCGTCAATTAACCTGTGCATACAGTATCTCTTAGGTTTGTAGTAGCAAAGCAAGGAAGCTAGTTGTTTCGGGATTATTTGTAATAATAAGGGGTTAATTAACTCCGTGCAAAATCGCACATTATTTATATATATATATAGTTTTGGGTGTTCCAGAGCTAATAAGGGTGAGATTCGCAATTGAAGGTCCATCTGTTCCGTTCGCTATTTAAATTCACAGTACTTTTCAACGAATAAATAATGTTTTTTTCTCACAATAAATCACATAAGTATCAACATAAGCCAAACTTCGGCGAAACGAACAGGGATACACACTTCTCAACTGGCTCACCCAGTCACGCCTGACGCTTTGACCATTGCAAGTACACGCTTGATCTCTCGAGGAAATACAATTAATTAAACGAAGTCTACGTGCGAACGAGCTACTAATTAACCAGGTTCAGCCTCACAACATTAGGCCACTCACAGTATAGAAACTATGGTAGTTTCTATGGATATTAATTGTACTATCATGTAGGTGTTGTAACACAGCTTTGGCGGGTGACGAAGGCCTCCGACAGCAAGGTGTCGCCAAGGCGTCTTCGACCGTCTTAGGGCGGAGACCTGGCGCTGACTAAAGGAACTTTCCTGGCTATGCTCGTAAGGCACTACACGAGGCTCGGCGGGCTTGTCGCGAATTCCGCCCAGGCCGGGCGCAGACACCTCCGACCTATGTGCAGGCGGACGCCGCCCCGCTTCGGCTCACGGGCACCTCCGGCGACAAGGGCGGAGGCCGCCTTACCTCTGAACTAATTAAACAAACAATCTTGCCTAAGTGTGTGCAGGTACTCAAGCGCAGGCGCTCGTGGTCCGCGCGAGCGCGCCAGCATGGCCCCCGCGCGGCCGGGCGGAGACCCACGGTTGACGTCTCCGACCGGACCGGCGGAGACCCGCCAAGGCGACGGCGCGCCCCCGATGACGTAGGCCAGCATCGGGAACCACGGCCCCCGCGCGGCCGGGCGGAGACATACGGACGATGTCTCCGACCGGACCGGCGGAGACCCTCCAAGGCGACGGCGCGCCCCCGAAGACGGAGGCCAGCATCTGGAACCCAGGCCTTTGGGCCGAAGATCGAGGCACGGTGGGCCGGACGCTTATGGAGGCCCGTTACTTGGAGACGGTGTGGCAGGATTGCCCCGCAAACAAGAGACCAGTGGCGGAATATTTCAGGAATGCATTGTAGCAGTTGAGGGGCATTGTAATAAATTCCGTCAGGAAGTAGTTGAGCCCTATAAATAGGGAACACTTGTAACTGTGCGGATGGATGGTGAATGAATTAATGAAACCCTAGTTTTTCGTGCCAGCTTCCCACAAGTTCACCTGTCGTGCCTATCCTGAGCCTCCACCCGAGGGCGACACCTGGCGGGCGGAGGCCCTTGTCTCCCTCACTCTGTTCGAAACCACTAGCTCCAACATTAGCGCCCACCGTGGTTTGGCTAAGACAAACCAACGATGGCAGGGAAAAGAAAAACCACCACCAGAGCAGCAACGACCACGGGTCAGAGAGGAAGGCCTAGGCGCACCACTCGTAGCACCTACGCAACCTCGCCAGCGGAGGATGGCACCAGAACAGATGCTCAGGGTCAACAACCGGACCCCCAACATCCAGAGATCCAAGATCCGGAGGCCCAACCAAACTCAGGTACAACACTCGAGCAAGATCTGCAACAGCTGCAAGCACAGTTGCAAAGAGCGCAACAAGAGAGGGACATAATGGCAGCAGCATTCGCAGCTAATCAGCAAGCCACTCAAGCATCAGCACAAGCAGCAGAAATAAGGCAGCAGTTGGCAGTCCTACATGCTGAGATGCTAAGTATGCAGCATGTAGTACCAGCGTCAACCTCCGCGATCCCAGCCTCCGCAGCAACACCAACCGCAAACATGCCTCCGCCAGTGACCAGCCCAACCACGACGCCATCTCAGGCGATGCGGAGGCCTATCGACCCCAAGTCCCCACTCTCTGAAGGCATACAACAATCGCCATGGCCAACGGCGTACAAGCCAATCACACTACCAAAGTTCAACGGAAAGACAGACCCCCATTAGTTCATTATGAGTTACGAGGCAGCAGTAGCCTCCGTCGGTGGAGACGACGTCGTCCTGGCAAAGTCATTTGTTATTGCTGCCGAAGGTGACGCGTTGGCTTGGTATTCCATGCTCAAACCAAGCACAGTCTATTCCTGGGAAAATCTCTGGGACAAGATATTGGCAAACTTCAAGGAGCTAGCAGCACAGTCGCTGACATCCACAGATCTGTTCCAATGCAAACAAATGTAGGGAGAGACACTACACGACTACTTTCAGAAATTCGTGAAACTAAAGGCGAAGGCACCAGACGTCCCAGAAGAGATCGCCATTGAAGCAGCGATCAAAGGGCTCCGAATCGGGCCGTTCGCATCACACCTAGCAAGAAAGAAACCAACTTCCATACAGCAGTTGTACGACGAGTTCGAGAAGTACTGCAGATCAGACAATGACCTCCGAAAAAGGCTGGAGGAGCAGGGTCAAAACAGACATCAAAACAACAGCAAAAACTCACAGAAGAGCTATGCGAACCAGAACGCATCAAATCAGAAACCAGGCCAGGGGCAGGTGCTCAGCATCGAGGGTCAACCTCACCCCGAACAAGGGCAACTGCCAGGGCCAGCAGGGCCAGAGACCCAGACCAGGAACCAAGGTAGGCAAGGCTACCAAGGAAAAAACTAGAACAAAAACCACAACCACAAACAACACATGCCATATTGCGTTTTTCACGGCGAAAGCGCAGGGCACAGCACCAAAGATTGTCCGGAGACAAAGGAGACACAGGAAAGAATGAAGAACAAGCAGACCGCCCAACCTCCGGCACAGCAGAACGCAAGAGAGGTCAACACCACCTACACAACTGGCCACTAGCAGTACTGCCAGATGTACCTAGCGCTAAACGCAAACCAAATACATCCCTCCACACTGGCCTCCACCTATTACCTAGAATTCCTACCAGCATGGCGGTCAGCGCCCTCACAGCAGCCCCCGGCGGGCAACTATAGGTCGAAGGCAAGCCTGACCTACATAAACCCAAAACTCCCCACATAACCTACCTCGAAACAAACCAACCGCCACAAAACCAAAGCAGGTTCGAGTATCCGCTGCAACAACAGCAAATGCAACAACTGCCTCCGCCACCACCTCACAACCAACCCCAACACCAAAAAATGAGCCAAACCCAGAAAACCAAGTCAACCCTCATGGAGCACTGCCAACAATAGGCATGATACTGCCAGTCGCCGGAGGATCATCAATGGAGTTTCAAATGAAAAAGCAGAAAAAGAATCACCTCCGCCTGGTAAACAATGTAGCAGTCCAGGGCACAGCAAAATACACAGATTGGTCCAGAGTCCCAATCACCTTCACAGAAGAAGATCTCCAGCTAGAAAGCTACCCTCACACAGACACAATGGTGATCAAAACAAACATAGTAGCATGGGAGATAAGCAGAGTGTTGATTGACACTGGCAGTTCAGCAGATATCATCTTCGCAAATACCTTCAACCAAATGATGCTCAGCAGAAATCAATTACAGCCCCCCGAATCCCCTTTAATAGGATTCGGAGGCAAGCAGATACAAGCACTAGGAAAAATATCACTCCCAGTGTCGTTCGGAACCCAAGCAAATGCTAGAATCGAGTACATAACCTTCGACGTCGTCGATTTGTATTACCCATACAATGCCATCTTGGGCAGAGGATTCACAACCAAATTCAACGCAGCACTGCATATGGCCTACCTGTGCATGAAAATACCAGCACTCCATGGTATTATCACAGTCCGAGGCAGCCAAAAAGAAGCAAGAAACATAGAAAAAGCTATCTACATAGCCCAAAGAAACATCATTGCAGTCGAGTCGGCAGACAAAGAACAAGAGCCTCTGGATATGCCCAGAGGAAAAACAGATATGGCAGGTCAAGAACAGACAAAGCTGATCCCTCTAGAAAAGGAGTTACCAGATAGAAAAGTAACAATCAGCTCAGAATTGAGCAAGGCAGAGGAGGAAGAGCTCTTGGAAACTCTAGTAAAAAACAAGGATATCTTCGCCTAGTCAGCCTCCGACCTCCAAGGAGTCAGCAGGGACATCATACAGCCTCAACTGGATATCAATGAAAACATGAGACCAAGAAAGCAGAAACAGAGAAAAATGTTGGAGGACAGAATCCTGGCAGCAAAGGTGAAGGTGCAAAGATTGCTAGATGCAAAAGTGATCAGGGAAGTCAAGTATTCAGAATGGCTTGCAAACGTAGCACTGGTACCAAAGAAGAATGGCAAAATGAGAATGTGCATAGATTTCACAGATCTGAATAAAGCTTGCAAAAAAAACCCTTTCCCATTGCCAAGAATAGATGCCTCCGTCGACAAGGCAGCCAGATGCCAGAGGTTCTCTCTACTCGACTGTTTCTCTAGGTACCACCAAATCTGGATGGAAAAAGAAGACGAAGACAAGACAAGTTTCACAACTCCATTCGGGACATATTGCTACACCAGAATGCCGGAAGGCCTCAAAAATGCTGGCTCGACCTTTGCCAGAATGACAAAGGAAGTTTTGGGCTCACAACTAGATAGAAACATCATAGCTTATGTCGACGACATAGTGGTCATGAGCAAGAGCAAGGATGATCATGTCTTCGACTTACAGGAGACCTTCGCCAACCTCAGGACAGCCGGCCTCCGCCTCAACCCAGAAAAATGCATATTTGGAGTCACAAAAGGGAAGATGCTCTGATATATCATAAGCAGCGAAGGCATCAAAGCGAACCCGGACAAAACCAGAGCAATAATGACAATGGCAGAACCCAAAAACAAGAAAGAAGTGCAAAAGCTGACGGGAAGAATAGCAGCGCTCAACAAATTCATCTCAAAATCAGCAGAACGCAGCCTACCCTTCTTCCAAGCCCTGAGGGGCAGAGACAACTTCGAGTGGGGCCCCAAGCAGTCGGAAGCATTTCATAACTTGAAAGAGTATCTGGCAAGCTCACTGGTGGTCTCCGTCCCGGAATCAGAAAGCCACCTACTGCTGTACGTGGCGACCTCCGACCATGCAGTCAGCACAGTCCTAGTTCATGAGCTTGAAAAAGAATCAGACAAAACTCAAAGGCCAGTTTATTTTATCTCAGAAGCACTGTCCGGAGCCAAGCTAAACTACACGGAGGTGGAAAAAGTCGCCTATGCGGTACTTATGGCATCAAGAAAACTAAAGCATTATTTCCAAGCCCACGAAATCTCAGTTCCAACATCGCTGCCATTGCAAGACCTGCTCAGAAACAAAGAAGCCTCCGGCAGAATAGGCAAATGGGCTACAGAGCTATCACAATTTGGTATCTCGTATGTCCCCAGAACAGCAATCAAATCACAAGCACTAGAGGATTTTGTAGCAGATTGGACACCTCCGACAGAGACCAAGGTACAACCAACCATCTAAGGCTGGACAGCATTCACGGATGGAGCCTAGGGCCAAGCCGGAGCAGGAGCCTCCGCCGTCCTAACGGCACCCTCCGGCGTCAGAATGAAATACGCAGCAAGGCTAGAGTTCAAATCAACAAACAACATTGCAGAATACGAAGGCCAAATCTTAGCGCTAAGCAAAGCAAAGGCCCTAGGGGCAAAAACATTGACAGTCAAAACAGATTCTCAAGTGGTCACTGGCCAAGTAGAGAAAGAATACACAGCAAGAGAGCCGGAACTCATCAAATACCTATCCATTGTCAGAAATTTGGAGCGGAGATTCGAGGGCTTCACCCTGAAGCACATACCAAGAGTAGAAAATGTAGAGACAGATGAATTGGCAAAGGCTGCGACAAACAACCTGCCACTGCCACCAAACACTTTTTACCAGATCTTGAAGTCTCCGGCAACTACGAAGACACCTAAGGCACCAAAGGCAATACTACACCAGCAAAATGAAGATTGGAGAAAGGCGATAACAGAATTCCTAGAAGGCAAAACCAGTGAAGAAGATGAAGCAAAAGCAGCAAGAATACAGGCCAGAGCAAGGAATTGCACAATCTTAGATGGTGTACTATACAAGAAAGGAGTAGTCCAGCCTCTCCTCAAGTGCATATCGCAGAGTGAAGGCATAGAGTTGCTTTAAGAAATACACTCAGGAATTTGCGGGTCACACATTGGCTCAAGAGCATTATCAGCAAAGGCAATAAGGCAAGGCTTTTATTGGCCAACACACATACAAGACACAGAGCAGACAGTCAGAACATGCAAAGCATGCCAAACATTCTCTCTAGGGCAGTCAAAACCATCGTTGGAGACCTAGCTTATACCTCCGACATGGCCACTGCAAAGATGGGGTATGGACCTGGTCGGCCCATTACCGCCATCCCAAGGAGGAAACAGATTCGCAGTAGTAGCAGTGGAATATTTCACAAGATGGATAGAGGCAAAGCCGCTGGCGAAGATAACCTCAGAAACTACCAGAAAATTCTTCTGGCAAAACATCATTTGCAGATTCGGTGTACCGAGGATTTTGACAGTAGACAATGGAAAACAATTCGGTTCAGAGAACTTCAAAGAATTCTGCAAAAGCATAGGGACAAAACTAGCCTTCGCCTCAGTATACCACCCAGAGTCCAATGGTGCTATGGAAAGAGCAAACAGAATAGTGTTTTCAGCAATATCAAAAACATTGCTGGGCCTACGCAAAGGAAAATGGGTAGATGAATTGCCTAGAGTTATTTGGTCACACAATACATCCGTCTCAAGAACAATAGGATTCACACCATTTAAATTGCTTTATGGAGAAGAGGCCATGATGCCAGAAGAAATAAAGCATGAAAGCCTCCGCACAACGAGTCAGCTGATGTTGCAAGATGAAGAATATGCAAAAGAAACAATAGAAGCAATAAGACTGGAAGCAGTCGAAAACATTGCAAAATATCAGTCCCAAACCAAAAAGTGGAGAGACTCCCAGGTGGTAAGGAAAGACATAAAACATGGAGACCTCGTACTCAGAAGAAAACCCAACGCACAACTTGTCGGCAAGTTGCAACCGAAATGGGAAGGCCCATACACAGCAACGGTAGCAGGCCGACCTGGCTCTTTCCACTTGACCAACAGCGAAAGTGTCACGACAACCCACACATGGAATATTGACAGCCTTCGCAGATACTACATCTAAGCAATGTACCAAAGGGCAACCTCCGCAAAATATAAGCGGAGGCCCCTCCATCTATTTACCTTTAAGTTTTTTTTTACTTCAATCAAAACAAAATGTAAAAGAGCCTGCACTCTTTTCCTCACAGGGGAACTCCAAGCGAAGGTGAGGTTTTTAACGAGGCAGGCTCAATGTAAAAATCCTCTACAAGTATAAAGAGGTAATTCCCCAAAAGAACGCTCCAAAAACACAAAACCGAAAGTGGCCAGCTCTGGCGCCGCAATATTCGATAAACAAAAAGTACAGGTCCTTTCAAAGCGCCAGCCATAGGCACGGGCAATTTGAAATGACCTCTATGGCCAAACAGACCTTCGACCTTGACAAAGACCTGTCCAAAGTCAAGCATCAAGGCAGCAAAAAATAGCCAAAACAGGCCTTCGACCTTGATAAAGACCTGTCCAAAGTCAGGCATCAAGGCAAAAAAATTTTGGCCAAACAGACCTCCGACCCTTGACGAAGACCTGAACAAAGTCAGGTAGCAAGGTCAAAAAAAAAATTGGCCAAATAGGCCTTCGACCCTTGACGAAGACCTGAACAAAGTCAGGCAGCAAGGTCAAAAAAAAATTGGCCAAACAGGCCTTCGACCCTTGACGAACACCTGAACAAAGTCAGGCAACAAGGTCAAAAAAAGGGGGGGCCAAAAAGGCCTCCGACCCTCGAAGAAGACCTGAACAAATTCAGGTGCCAAGGAAAAAACAACCTCGGCAAAACAGGGCTCTGACCTTAACAAAAAAAACACCCCTAGCATCAGGGGCAACAAATTTGTGGTGCTAGAACCAGGAAGAAGGTCTCCGCCATCGAAAACAGGAAAAACAGAAAGTGCCTGACAAAACACTGCCACCACTGCAGCGCCAGGCCTCTTTACTTCAAAAGATCTCAAGGGGAACGAGTAATTCAAGCAAGATACAGGCTATTAAAGCCAAGATACGTTCCAACTAACAACGTACAAAAATGTTAACACCCGAAAGCCACCACCCCACTATAAAAATGGATTCCCCCCATGCCCTTAAAAACTCAGTCAGCATAGGGCGCAAGGGCGTAAGGGGGGAGCAAGGCATAGCACAGGCAAAAGCCACAACGACAGCCATGGAGGCAGGGGTCTCCTTAGATATCCAAGTCGGCCATAGATATTGTACGAAAACTCATAAAATCGGAGGCAACAGTAGACAGTCGGAGGCAGTAGGAAAAGAGATAGGACCTACGGCACGGTGATGAACAGCAAAGGACTACGAAAGAAGGGGGATATCGCACGAAATCTCGTAACATCCCCCTGATGCCGGAGACCTAACCTGCCATCTCCAAAGATCAACCATGTCCCACGGGTGTGCAGCGTCGGAGACCCATACCTCCAGACAGCTAAAACACCCAGCTAAAGAAGTATCAAAAGTCTCCGCCGTCTGCACAAGCTGCGTCAAACCTCCAGTCGGATCAAACACCGATTCAACAAGCCTCGCCAGGCGGACTTCAAGTACGCCTCCGCTGGTCGAAAAACTATGGAGACTTCTACCCTGGCCATCAAGCGAGCACAGAGAAGGAGAAAAAATGGGGCGAAGGTCCTGGCCACCACCTCTGTATCGCGCATGTTCGCCCAAGCAAAGGACAATGGTGTGCAAGCTCAGGACTAGACGAGATATGTAAACTAGCACGACAGGATCAAGCCACCACACAAACAATCAAGAAAGTGAACCTGTCTTGTATTCCATAAAACATGAAGAAGCATTCTTACAGGACACCAACTTGCAATAAAATCCTAACTATTGTGGCGGAGGTCCGCGCCAAGCGAGCGCGCGAGTAAACCCAGCGCGCTCGTCGTCTATGTCAAACTTAACTAACTCGAACACGTCGCACGCAACGCTGTGGGGAAAGGCTGCACGCCAATACTCCCAAAGCTCTCCGCTCACGTAAATACCGTCGTTGTAGAGAGTCAAAGGCGCAACATCTCACGCAGGCTCCCGATTCGGAACCTGCGCAAGGTTAAAATTTCCCACAAAACCATTCAGAACAAAATAAACTTTATTCACAAAAGTCCAACTGGACTACAATATACATGCCAAAACAACTAAGTGCTACAAAGAGCCTAGACCTCCGGCTATCGGCCGCAGCAGAAGTCCCTAGAACGGAGCCCGCATCAACTGTGGGCGGGCACGGTGCCTGCGGCCTCCGACCACCACCACTGCCGATTGTAGATCCCCCTAGAGCGCCACCAGCGGCGGAGGCACCGACTGCAGTCGCCGAGCGTGGAACTGACAGAGGCCTGCCCGCAAGACTCTTCTGCGCATCCTGCAGCATAGGCTAGAGTGTCAGGGGCAAAAGCGACGAAAGCCTTCACAGCCTCGCAAAAAACAAAAAGAAAAGGGGGCAGCTACAAAGACTACAAATACCTTCGTCCTCTTGTCCTCCGCCAGTTTCCGGGCAGCAGATCTCCCAAATGGAGCCCAAAAGTGCCCAATGAAATTTCTCAAGATTTTTCGCAAACCAAGAGAAGTCTCACCGAGCTCCTTCGGACCAGGCAGCGCTCCTTCCGAAATACTTTTGGTACGCGTACACCCGCCGCGTGCCAAAAGTTTGGCATAATTCGCTACTCCCGCTAGCGCCCCGTAGTCCGTGCAGCCATTGATCAGACCGGGGAGCTTCGCAAGGTGACGCTTTAGCCAGGAGGCGAGGGCGTACACGCTGTCTTCCTCCGGAGGAGCAGAGGTTTTGCCTCTGAGCTCGGCGACGGTGGCCCGGTAGTGGCCAACGGTTGCAGCAAGGACTCCCTTGACCGAGTCCAAGCGCCTCGTCGTCAAAGACAGCTGCTCCCTCACCGCTGCTGCGGATTCCTTCTCAGAGGCAAGCTCTCACCGGAGACCCTCGGCTAGCTTGTTCGCCCTACGGGCCTGCTCGACGGACAAAACCTCTGCATCCCGGGCCTTGGCGAGATCGGCCCTCAAACCATCCTTTTCTCGCTCCTTCTCCGCCAGAGACAGGCGGAGAGCTGCAAGGGAGTCGGACAGACCCCCTTTTTCACCTTCCAGGCGCTCGATTTTCGCCTTGAGCGCTTCAATCGTAGTGTCTCGATCAGAGACCTCGCAAGTACATCGCTCTTCCATAACAATGCCCATGTGATACCCCTACGACCAGAGAGAGAAAAGCCAAAGCGAACAGCAACGGAATCAAAAACAAGTCTAGAAGCGAGCATACACAAAGGAAAAGGAAAGGGGCAAACCGCCGAAGACGCACCAGGCTCTGGTGTTCTAGATGAACATGGAGAAGTTGGAAGAAATCCATGTCCCTCAGATGCTGTTTGAGGTGATCTGCTCAAAGAAGAACAAACAAACACAAAACGATAAGGTGAGAAAAGCAAATCTCACGTTAAACACACCAACAGCCAAAGACCACCTCCGACGTCTCCAAGAACAGCAAGATAACACTCCTCCCAACCTAAGATAGAGGTGTCGGAGGAGCCTACGTAAAAAAAACTACAACAACAGCTCAGGTCAGAGGGTAGATCAGAAACAGGCAATAACAACAGGCCAAATGATGATCAAAATAAAAACATTCTATACTCACTCGGACCCGGCGCCGTCAGCCCCGGCTACCCTGGACCAAACCTAGCGCCGGCAGCGGCTGCTCGCTCATCCGGGGTGAGGAGTCCAGCCATGACATGACTTGCAAAGCAACAGATACACAGTATTAGCACTTGGCACAATACGTAAAGAAATGAACCGGGCGAAGACAGTAAACACAAAAGGTGCACCAAACAGACTTACTCATAAAAAGCCCAGGTTGGGCAGCTTGCCGCGCCCCCTGGGCAAAAGTCTCCACCATATCGTGCGACGAAGGCCCAAAGGGCCGGATCTCCTCAGCCAGTGGCCTAGCGGGCGGAGGACTCGAAGAAGGCCGAGCCGCTGGGGCCTGCTCAGCAAGCACGGCCTCCAGCTGCCCGACGTCGGCCGCCGGCACGGGCGAAGGCGCGACAACGGCAGGGAACGAAGGAGCGTGCCATAGGACGGCCTCCGTGTCCTCTTCAAAGCTTGAGCACAGCCCGCCAAGAACGTCGGGCATGGGCTCGATGGCGCTACCTTCCGGCTGTTCGCCGATGCTCATAGCACCATGCGAGGAGCGCGCCGGGGTAGCGCTGGCTTCCGGACGCCCAGCACCGCTCACAGCTCCGCTCATAGGGCACACCAGAGCTATGGGAGAGCCGCGATCCCCTCCGCTCGCAACCTGCGCGTCCACTGATGGGATGGAAGAGCTCTCAACGTCTTCACTGCCGGCGGAGGCAACGCTCGCACTACCGGCAGAAGACATGGCCGGCGCGATCAATGGAGCACCGCTCTTTTTCTTTTTTGCGGGCGCCCGAGCAACAATGGCGCCTTTCCTCTTCTTAGACTCGGCCTCCGCCGTAACATTCTTTGTGAAGGCCCTCTTCTTCTTCTCAATCGAAGCCAGGACCTCAGCGGGAACCTCGCGCTCCCGGTAGACGATCCCGACCTCCTCAAAAACTCGATTGAGCCACGGCATGGTGCCTGCCACGGCCATCCGAGACATGTACTCACGCTCGGAAATCTTGCCAACCAACCCTACGGTGGCTTCCTCAACCTCGAAGATGAAACTGTCCTCCATCACCCCCTCCCCCAAAGACTGACCGAAGCGGGGGAACGGAATCCCAGCCTCCGGTCCAAAAATGGGAACCTTCACCTATTCTAGCGGAAAGGTTGGGTTGTTTTTGCCCAGGGGCCAGTAGTTGGAGGCCATAATCTCCTCCACCAGGTCACGGCCACCGGAGTAGCAGCACGCTGCCGCAAAAGCCTGATCACAAGCCTCCCTCGTCGGAGACACCTCCTCCGGCGGATCCACGCGCGTGAGCGGCGCCATCTCCTCCATCCTTGAAGTCAATGGATACTCCAAGAACTCCACGCCATCCTCGGTAGTGCTACGGACCCCGTAGGTCTTCACGTAGAACCATTGCTCAAGCCAGCCGCGGTCCCACTTGCCCTTCTGGCAGAAAGAGATCTCCAGGCGGTCCGCGCCTTGGTTCCTCTTAGACATAAAGGTGCAACTACCGTACTAGTAGGTCACCTCCATCTCCTTGCCCTCTCGCACCTCCTTCTTCTTCTTCGGCTGCTTCTGCAGCTCGTAGTACGCGTAGAAGGTATCCACATCCGGCTCAGCGCCGTAAGAAATGCACGCCCAGCAAAATTTGCTAAGCGTGAGGAAGGCAGTAGGAGTCAGATGATGGAGCTGGACATTGAAGGTCTCCAACACCCGGTGAAGGAAGGGGATGTAAGGAAGGCAGAGGCCATAGGTGAAGAAGTCCCGAAAGACCACCGCATATCCCTCCTCCGGTTCTGGAACAGTCTGGCCCGGCGAAGGGATTTTTACCCTGGAAGAGGGAAAACATGACTCCTTCAACATCTCCGTGATTGCCTCTTCAGTAATAGAGGAGGGGCCGAAATCCCAAGACTTTATCGCCATATCTCTGGAATCCGCAGCGATCAGGTCTCCGACAGACGCAGAGACACTCCCCAAATCCTCCTCCACCAGCTTTTCAGACTCCAACGCGGAGGCAGAGGCAAGCATGCACTCCTCAAAGCGCGCACCCCAGCCAACGGCCCTAACGCCGAGAAGGTGGCGGTAGGGTCCGAAAAAGGCGAGTCGACGAGTTTGGGTGGAGGCGGAAAGGAAAGCCACCGCGACAGCAGCCTAAGCGCGAGACGCAAGCAGAAAGATGGAACACGCGAGGGCAGCGAAAGGCGAAAGCAAAGAGAACAGAGAGCGATTTCTCAAATGCAATGAAAGCGAATGAGCAATGCGGGGGGGGGACCCCGCCACCAACAACACCCTTATATAGGTAGCGGGCAGGCGGTCCGGCTCCCGCCATACAACGGTCACCTCTGGAAAATTCGCCTGCCGCACAACGGTCATCTCCGAAAAAGTTGCAAGGTATGCAACGGAAACTGACACGGCATAAACGGCCGCGCCGTAGGACAATGGCTAGATTTGCTGCCCAACGGCTACTCTCAACGAGACCAGCGGCCACGCTAGAGCAGGCCAGGGGGGAAGTAGCGGGGCCTCGCTCGAAGACGCCGATGAATATGGCCTTCGCCCCCGCGGACGCCTTTGGCCAAGGCGTTTTGAACTCACGGCACGCTCCGACGAACCATGGTCTCAAAAGGGGGAACTGTTGTAACACGGCTTCGGCGGGTGACGAAGGCCTCCGACAGCAAGGTGTCGCCAAGGCGTCTTCGACCGTCTTAGGGCGGAGACCTGGCGCTGACTAAATGAACTTTCCTGGCTATGCTCGTAGGGCACTACACGAGGCTCGGCGGGCTTGTCGCGAATTCTGCCCAGGCCGGGCGTAGACACCTCCGACCTATGCTCAGGCGGACGCCGCCCCGCTTCGGCTCACGGGCGCCTCCGGCGATGAGGGCAGAGGCCGCCTTACCTCTGAACTAATTAAACAAACAATCTTGCCTAAGTGTGTGCAGGTACTCAAGCGCAGGCGCCCGTGGTCTGCGCGAGCGCGGCAGCATGGCCCCCACGCAGCCGGGCGGAGACCCACGGTTGACGTCTCCGACCGGACCGGCGGAGACCCGCCAAGGCGACGGCGCGCCCCCGATGACGTAGGCCAGCGTCGGGAACCACGGCCCCCGCGCGGCCGGGCGGAGACATACGGACGATGTCTCCGACCGGACCGGCGGAGACCCGCCAAGGCGACGGCGTGCCCCCGAAGACGGAGGCCAGCATCGGAAACCTAGGCCTTTGGGCCGAAGATTGAGGCACAGTGGGCCGGCCGCTTATGGAGGCCCGTTACTTGGAGACGGTGTGGCAGGATTGCCCCGCAAACAAGAGACCAGTGGCGGAATATTCCAGGAATGTACTGTAGCAGTTGAGGGGCATTGTAATAAATTCCGTCGGGAAGTAGTTGAGCCCTATAAATAGGGAATACTTGTAACCATGCGGATGGATGGTGAATAAATTAATGAAACCCTAGTTTTTCGTGTCAGCTTCCCACAAGTTCACCTGTCGTGCCTATCCCGAGCCTCCGCCCGAGGGCGACACCTGGCGGGCGGAGACCCTTGTCTCCCTCACTCTGTCCGGAACCACTAGCTCCAACAGTTGGCAATTTGCTGATGTGGCAAGTGATTTAACGAGGAGAGAAAAAATCTAAGAAACAAGTCTAAGAAACTGGGCCTTCACGGTTATCGATGGACAAAAAACTACTCGTAGCTCATTGGGAGAGCAAACATGATTTCTCTCATGACTTATACTATAGAAAATCTTGCACTGGATAGGATAGCTTCTTGGTACGTTGTCCTAGGCTATAGAAACTGCTAATAATTTCTTGCATTTGGATAGCTAGGATGCTCGTCACTTCTCTGTTAAGGCATCAATTATACCGTACTCCTTTCATTCCAAATTAATTGTACTTCACTCGAAATTTGTCCTAAGATAAATTTCTCTGTCTTTGACTAGTTTTGGATTGAGAAACATACATTAGCGTACATCGACAATATATCAAGTTAGTTTGTTAATCTCTTAAAGAAATATGTCTTGATAATTCGCAGAAGAAATGAAATATGTCTTAACGGTGCATTCATCTGAACTTATAGATGTTAACTTTTTTCTAAAAATTTAACTTGGAACAAAACTTTAAGTGAACTATAATTTAAAACAGAGAATATTAATTATATCTTGAAATAAAATAAGACCTGCTGTCTATTGTGTGTGAGACAAGAGATGAATCTGAAGGCTAAGGACACATTAGAGCGAATGAAGACTGCGGTCATGGGACATTTGGTGTTGTGCATTAGGTCTTTGTTTTTTCTTTGGCTGTACTATTAAGAAGATCCAAGGCATTCAACTTGAGAGAGTCAAAGCGAGAGCAAAAATGCATGAAGTGGCTTACTCTCAGCCGAGCTGATGGTGACAAGTGGCATTTCTTTGAATTGGTAAAAAGTCTAATTGTGAATTGGTAAATTCATGGCATTCCTTTGAAGTAGCTATACTATATATCGGCCTGTTTGATATAAGGGACAATTGTTTGCTAGCTAAAATTAGCTCCAACGTATCCAAACAGGAGGGCTAATATAGGTGGGATAACTTTTTAGCCAAGCCTTCAACTAGTTGGTATTCAACTACCTAGCCAACTCTAGCTAATTTAGGCTAATTTCTGCCTCAACTAGTAACTAGCACTAGTGATCCAAACAGGCCCTAAGGACTCTTGCTTAACTTGTTGGATCCTAGTTCAGTTGTTATGCTTATGCAGCACATGGTGTCAAAGATATGACCATGACGAACAACACGCTTGGTAGGCGCGCGCGCAGGGAGGTGTAAATAATATAAAGAGCGGACTTAATCATAGTCATGTTAAGTAAACAGTATACACTAGTGTCCTTCATACGTACGCTTGTTACAAAAACATAAAAAAGTGGATCCTTGATGCTCCATTTGGGCAAAGAAAAGCAACAAGGAGTAGGACCGCTCTAGCAATTTTTGTGTTAATTGTTTTAATTTCTCCATCATAGTTGGTGGCTAATTTGTAAATAGGTATAGTTATACTTCAGTTCCTTTTTCTCTATTTGTTATGGATATGACATCCTTAAAGTGGAGTAATATAATTTTTAGTCCTGGCCGGAGAGAGGGAACATGGGACTTCCTTTTTGGGCGGGTTAGTATGCATGGCAGCTTTGGTTTGATCGACGGACGGGTTTTCAACCTTGTGAATTGAAATTCAACTTGACCGAGCGCTGAAAGAAAATCGCGTAGCGATGGCGCCCCGCCCCGGCCGCGTACGTTGTTGGCGCCGTTAGTAGAGCAGCATCCTCGACCGGTAAATCAAATTCAAATTCAAATGCTTATAAAAGTACAAGGCGAAGAATAGACCCGGTCGGCGCGCGCTTAAACCTGCGTAACGAAGCTATAAAAGGAACTCATGCATGCATCTTGTCTCCCAACAAACCATTCGAGAGACAAGTTCTGAAGCAAACTCCAGAGTACGTCATAACCAGCTCGATCGATCGTCGATCGTCTGCAATCACAGTTCTCTAGCCTGCCATATATATCGTCGTTTGAAATCGCAGAACTTTGATCGGACGACGTACTGCAAGTATATATGGCAGCTGCAGCGGCGACAATGGCGATGAGGGCGGTGCTGGTGGCCGTCGTGCTGATGCAGTGCTGCAACATGATCGTCACGGCAAGACCGTTGCTGGAAACGCCGGCGGTAGCGGGAGGGGCCGCCGGCGCCGGTACCAGCTGGCTGGGGCTCATCATGCAGGTGCTACAGGGCGGCAACAACCAGGGCTGCACGGCTCCCAACGGATCGTGCCCCTGATAAGCAAGCTCCCGACTCCATCAGTCGATCATCAACTGCATGCATGCTCCATCGATTTTTTTATGTATATATATACTAGGCGTCAATTAACCTGATGTGCATATATAGTATATGGGTCCTTGTTGTAGTTTTTGTAGTTAAGAGGTTAATTAACTCCGTGCAAAAACGCACAGAGCGGTCTCTTCCTCTCTCTCACACATTTTTGTTCTTTTATATGTGGTTCTGGGTTCCAGATCGAGCTAATAAAGAGTGAGATTCGCAAACTGAAGGTCGATCGATCTGTTCCAGGTCGACAGGAAATGTGATTTTAAATATATATTTTTACGAAGGTAAACCTTACTTTTATAAAGCAACACTACTAATATATGCACTTGTCAACAACTGACTAACGCTTTGACCATTACACGTACGCTTGGTCTCTCGAGGAAATAATAAAACCAAGTCTACGTGCGAGCACAGCAGTAGACTACTCTAAAACCTTTCTTGCATATATGTTAATTTGTTTACCCGGCCCACGTTTGATTTGACTTTGACTGCATTGCGACAGGTTGACACTTGACACTCATGCCGCGTAAAATTGTTCAGACTCGATTGAGCTACCCTAGTGAGTCATGAGTCATGACCAGCAATAACATATTTTGCCGCACAATCAACTTTACTAAAATTAGTTTTTTTTAAAAAAAAAACTTTACTAAAATTGCTCAAATTCTTCAAATTTTACATTCCTTGCTTTCCACTTCCACCTTTGCCCCATAACCAGCTTTACTAATTTAAACACCGCAATTAAAATTAAAATTTAAACATTCAGTTTATAAACAAATGATAGTTAAACATTCTGCCAAACTTAAGAATGTTTGACTCCTCGAAATACGAGGGGCACTTATTTTATGATGGAGGGAGTATATATTACCCTTTTCTTTGTCTTTTTTAGGATATATTTTCTGCATAGTTATTAGTTCAGCTAGTTCTTTCTTCGAATGAATCTGGCTTTGTTTTATTAAAAAAAAAGAATAAGTGTGGCATAAGTTTATTCTATCTGGAGCAGTTGGTCGCATTTATCTATGCTACCTGCCTGACTACATGCCTTGAAAAGAAAAGGTCAACATTTTAAATTGATAATAACTTCATGGCATTCTCCTTTTAATTCAGAAATGAAGATTATTTAGTTGTCCTCGTCGAGCAAGCTTGCATCTAATAACCACTAAGATGTCAAAGTCAAAGGCACGTGACGTGACCCTGATCATGGGACGTGCAGTAAGCCAGTAAGGTGTAAGTACGTAATTTGTAAGTAATTAACAATGGGACTAATCTTTGTCATACGAAAAGAGTTCACACAAATAATAACCTCATGGTATACATACCTGACTTTGATGGATGGATTATTTCAACTTTGTGAAATGGAAATTGAACGAGCGCTGGGGAAAAAACATCGCGCAAATAAGGCGCGCCGTGCGTACGTAGGTCCTTGCGCTTGATCAGCCAGGAATCAAGATGTAATCAAATGCGTAAGTAAAAGTACAAACTGAAGAATGGACCTGGTCCGCCGCCATACTTTGTGTCGGTTAATGAACTAGTTAGCAGCCTAAAAACCTATAAAGGACACCACGTTGTCTCTAGCTCTTCCGACAACCATTCGAGAGGCATCATAATTAAGGGACTGATATTGATATGGCATCCGCGGCGATGAGGGCGTTGGTGCTGGTGGCCGTCGTGCTGATGCAGTGCCGCAAAGTGATCGTCGCGGCGAGGTCGTTGCTGGAGGCGCCGTCGGTGGCGGGAGGTGACGGTACCATAGCTGGCTGGAGATGATCATGCAGGTGCTACAAGGCGGGCCGGGCGGCAACAACCACAACTGCCAAGCTCCCAACGGATCGTGCCCCTGATAAATTAAACAAGCTAGCCGGGGCGGCGCCTCCACCGACGATAAAATAGTGGGATTAGCCATGCTGATCGATCAAGTTAGGCTAGCTGGTTGTGATTTTGTTGATTCAATCGTAGGCGTGTCAATAATTAATTAACACATGTACGTAGGTACGTACATATATACATGCGTGCTTACGTAGCTAGCTAGAGAGAACATTGTTCATATCCCCATTATAATCCTTTCTAGCTACTACTCCTAGCTTAGCTAGTTGTTCAAAATCTGTAATTAAGAGATTAATTCATCCGTGCAAAAATGCGTGGAGTCTTTGCTTAACATCCAATATAGTTCTTTCGTGTAATTTTGGGTTCAGAACATCTTATAAAGCATGATGATGCATGAGATTATACAATGAAGGTATTATATTCACTCTTTATGTTCAAATAAAACTTATTTCGGTCGGACTGCTGCTTTATTTCTCTTCTCACCAACAGAGAAATTAAATCACTTTGTGTGTGTGTGTGTGTGTGTGTGTGTGTGTGTGTATATATATATATATATATATATATATATATATATATATATATATATATATATATATATATGTATGTATGTATGTATGTACACGTTCGAGAATTTTGCCTCCAACCAAATGAATCGCTGGAGAATGACTAGCTAGCATGCATGTAGCCACACGTAGAGCAACGACACTATTCCTCTCGCAAAACAGACGAGATACATAGAGAGAGTTAACAATAGCGTCGTTATCATATAAAAGAACAATCTTTAATTTTGTATGGACTGCGACCAAAATTCAACTGCTTTTTTTTATTTGAACACAACAGCATGTTGGTCTAATATGTTGGTGTGATACGTATAGTGCAGTACGGACGTAACTGCTTGACACTTTGACCTTTGCATAGGCATGGACGAGATCAAACAACAGAAACGTCAACGTGTGCGAGCGACCTACACGTACATGCGGCCACTGGCCGCACAGCATTAGACGAAGTGACGAACAGCAACAGCTGCCTTGTTGCCATCACTTTATATTCGGAGCCCCTCTTGGAGTCATGCACGGAACTAATTTGCTTTGGTCATTACGCTGGTAGCACGGTACGTAGTATAGTCTATAATTAATATGGCTTCCTGGTAATAACAAAAATACTGATAGTAGGATTCCAGGTCTCCATAATGACTAGACTAACTAGCATGCATGTATGATGTATGTATGCGTTGTTTACTAGTATTTGAAACCAGGTGCCAGGTGGCCAGAAGCCCAGAAGTCGTGCCTGGTGATGCCTGATCAGACTAAGGACTTTCAACAAAAGAAGTCTTAGTTTTCAACCGGTGAATTCATAGCATTTCTTTGGAAGTAGCTCGACTGCTATGACATCCCTTTGTGGGAATAATAATCTAATTCAGAAATGAAGAGTGACTATTTATATTGAAGGAGAATGGAATTGGTGCATAATTGGATGGATGTATTGCATTAAGCCCTTGGACATTTATATAGAATATACAAGACTTGGGAGGCAAGGCAAGTCAGATACACATGGCAGTCTACAATACGCAATATCCAAACGACCGTATAGACTCTAACATTATTTATATTGAGCGTGTTCTCGTTACTACCTCCGTTCTGAAATGAATGCAATTCTATGGTAGTACCAAATCAAACTGTTTTGGGGTTTATTAAATTATATAAAAATGACGATATTGTCATGCCAAATAAGTGTCATTATTAGATTCTTCATGAAATCATTTGACTAAAGACGGAACTACAATTTTATTACCCATTTTATTTTGTAAGACGGAGGATAGTGTTGAGACTGGCGGTATCAGACAGTGTGGAGGAGATAGAGGCCTCCGCCCGCCAAGCGTTGCCCTCAGGCGGAGGCTCGGGGAATAGACGCGACAGGTGGGCGTGTAGGGAAAATGGCACGCAAAACTAAGGTTTCATTAATTCATCCTCCAACCTCCGGTACTGTTACAAGTGTTCCCTATTTATAGGACTCAACTGCCTCTAGATAGAATTTATTACAATGCCCCTCAACTGCTACAGTACATTCCTGAAATATTCCACATCCAATCTCTCGTTTGCGGGGCAATCTTGCTACACTGTCTTCAAGTAATGGGCCTCCATAAGCGGCCGGCCCACCGTGCCTCGGTCTTTGGCCCAGAAGCCTGGGTTCCCGACGCTGGCCTCCGTCCTCAGGGGCGCGTAGCTGCCTACGCGAGTCTCCGTCGGTCCGGTCGGAGACCTCATCCGTAAGTCTCCATCCGACCGTGCGGGGGCCATGCTGGCACGCTCGCGCGGACCACGGGCGCCTACGCCTAGGTACCTGCACACACTTAGGCAAGGTTGTTTGTTTGATTAGTTTAGGGGTAGGGCGGCCTCCGCCTTTAGCGCTGGAGACGCCCGTCAGTCGAAGCGGGGCGGCGTCCGCCTGAGCGGCCGGAGATGCCCGTGCTCGGCCCGGGCGGAATCCGCAACAAGCTCGCTGAGCCTCGTGCAGTGCCCTACAAGCATAGCCAGGAAAGTTCCTTTAGTCAGTGCCAGATCTCCACCCTAAGACGGTCGAAGACGCCTTGGTGACACCTCACCGTCGGAGGCCTTCGCCACCCGCCGAGGCCGTGTTACAACAGTTCCCCTGTTTTGAGACCACGGTTCGCCTGAGCGTGCCGTGAGCTCAAAACACCTTGACCAAAAGCGTCCGCGGGGGCGTAGGCCACACGCACTGGCGTCTCCGAGCGAGGCCCCGCTACTTCCCCCCTGGCCCGCTCTGGCGCGGCCGCTGGTCTCGTTGAGAGTAGCCGTTGGGCAGCAAATCTAGCCGTTGTCCTACGCTGTGGCCGTTTACGCTGTATTGCTTTCCGTTGTATACCTTGCGACTTCTTCGGAGATGACCGTTGTGCGGCAGGCGAATTCTCTGGAGATGACCGTTGTACGGCGGGAGACGGACCGCCCGGCCATGGCCTATATAAGGGCGGGGTTGGTGGCGGGGTCCCCCCCCCCCACACTGCTCATTCGCTTTCCTTCCCTCTGAGAAATCGCTCTCTGCTCTCTTCGCTTTCGCCTGAGCTGCCTTCGCGCATTCCGTCTTTCTGCCTACGTCTAGCGCCTAGGCTGCCGCCGCGGTGGCTTTCTTTTCCGCCTCCACCCATACTCGCCAGCCCGCCTTCTTCGGACCCTATCACCACCTTCTCGGCATTAGGGCCGACGGCTGGGGTGCGCGCTTTGAGGAGTGTATGCTTGCCTCTGCCTCCACGTTGGAATTTGAAAAGCTAGTGGAGGAGGATTTGGGGAGTGTCTCTGCGTCCGTCGGAGACCTGATCGCTACGGATTCCAAAGTCATGGCGATAAAGTCATGGGATTTTGGCCCCTCCTCCATTACTGAAGAGGCAGTCGTGGAGATGTTGAAGGAATCGTATTTTCCTTCTTCGAGGGTAAAAATCCCTCCACCTGGCTAGACTGTTCCAGAACCAGAGGAGGGATATGCGGTGGTGTTTCGGGACTTCTTCACCTGCGGCCTCTGCCTTCCTTACATCCCCTTCCTCCATCTGGTGCTGGAGACCTTCAATGTCCAGCTCCATCATCTGACTCCTACTGCCTTCCTCACGCTCAGCAAATTCTGCTGGGCGTGTGTTTCTTATGGTGCCGAGCCAGATGTGGACACCTTCTGCGCTTACTATGAGCTGCAGAAGCAGCCGAAGAAGAAGAAGGAGATGTGGGAGGGCAAGGAGGTGGAGGTGACCTACCAGTATGGTAGTTGCACCTTTATGTCGAAGAGGAACAAAGGCATAGATCGCCTGGAGATTTCCTTTTGCCAGAAGGGCAAGTGGGACCGCAGCTGGCTTGAGCAGTGGTTCTACGTGAAGACCTACGGGGTCCGCAGCTCTACCGAGGATGGTGCAGAGGTCGCGGAGTATCCACTGACTTCAAGAATGGAGGAGATGGCGCCGCATACGTGCGTGGATCTACCGGAGGAGATGTCTCTGGCGAGGAAGGCTTGCGACCGGGCTTTTGCGGCGGCGTGCCGCTACTCCGGGGGCCGCGACCTGGTGGAGGAGATTATGGCCTCCAACTACTAGCCCCTGGGCAAAGACAACCCAGCATTTCAGCTGGAAAAGGTGAAGGTTCTTGTTTTTGGGCCGGAGGCCGGGATTCCTTTCCCTCGCTTTGGCCGGTCTTTAGGAGAGGGGGTGACGGAGGACAGCTTCGTTGCCGACGTCGAGGAGGCCACCGTTGGGTTGGTTGGCAAAATTTCCGAGCGTGAGTACACATCTCGGAGAGCCATGGCAGGCACCATGCCGTGGCTCAATCGTGTTTTTGAGGAGCTCGGGATCGTCTACTGGGAGCACGAGGTTCCCGCTGAGGTCCTGACTTCGATTGACAAGAAGAAGAAGAAGGCGTTCGCGAAGAACGTTACGGTGGAGGTCGAGTCCAAGAAGAGGAAGGGCGCCTCCGTTGCTCGGGCGCTTGCAAAAAATAAGAAGAAGAGCAGTGCTCTGGTGATCGCGCCGACCGCGTCTTCGGCCGGTAGTGTGGGCGTTGCCTCCGCCGGCAGTGAAGACGTTCAGAGCTCTTCCGTTCCGTCAGTGGACATGCGGGTCACGAGCGGAGAGGATTGCGGCTCTCCTGGAGCTCCGGTGTGCCCTGTGAGTGGTGCTAGGCGTCCGGAGGCTAGCGCTGCTCCGGCGCGCACCTTGCATGGTGCTACGGGTGTCGGCGAACAGCCGGAGGCTAGCGCCGCCGATCCTATGCCCGACATTTTTGGCAGGCTGTATTCAAGTTCTGAAGAGGGCGCGGAGGCCGTCTTGCGGCATGCTCCTTTGTCTCCCGCCATTGTTGCGCCTTCGCCCACGCCAACGGCCAACGTTGGGCAGCCAAAGGCCGTGCTTGCTGAGTAGGCCCCGACGGCTCAGTCTTCTTCGAGCCCTCCACCCGTCAGGCCACTGGCTGAGGAGAGCCGGCCCTTTGGGCCTTCGCCGCATGATATGGTGGAGACTTCTGCCCAGGGGGCTCGGCAGGCGGCCCAGCCTGGGCTTTTTATGAGTAAGTTTGTTTGGTGCACATTTTTGTGTTTACTGTCTTCGCCCGGTTTATTTGTTTATGTATTGTACCAAGTGCTAATAATGTGTACTTGTTGCTTTGTAGGTGATGTCATGGCTGGACTCCTCACCCTAGAGGAGCGAGCGGCCGCTGCCAGCGTCAGGTTTGGTCCTGGGCAGCCGGGGCTGATGGCGCCGGGTCCAAGTGAGTATAGAGTGTTTTCATCTTACTCGTCTTTTGGCCTGTTGTTATTGCCTATTTCTGATCGGCCCTCTGACCTGAGTTGTTGTTGTTTTTTTTGCTACGTAGGCTCCTCCGACACTTCTATCTCAGGTTGGGAAGAGTGCTATCTTGGGGTTCTTGGAGACATCGGAGGTGGTCTCTGGCAGTTGGTGTATTTATTGTGAGATTTGCTTTTCTCACCTTATTGTTTTGTGTTTGTTTGTTCTTCTTTGAACAGATCGCTTCAAACAACGTCTGAGGGACATGGATTTCTTCCAACTTCTCCGTGTTCATCTAGAACACCAGAGCTTGGTGCGTCTTCGGCGGTTTGCCTTTTTTGGTGTATGTTCGTGTTTAGACTTGTTTTTGTTTCTATTGCTTATCGCCTTAGTCTTCTTCTTTCTGATCGCAGGGGTATCACACGGCCGTTATTATGGAAGAGCGCTGCACTCGCAAGGTCTCCGACCGAGATACTACGATTGAAGCGCTCAAGGCGGAGAACGAGCGCCTGGAAGGTGAAAAAGGGGGTTTGTCCAACTCCCTTGCAGCTCTCTACCTTTCTCTGGCAGAGAAGGAACAAGAAAAGGATGCTTTGAGGGCTGACCTCGCCAAGGCCTGGGATGTAGAAGTTTTGTCCACCGAGCAGGCCCGTAGGGCGAACGAGTTGGCTGAGGGTCTCCGGCGAGAGCTGGCCTCTGAGAAGGAATCCGCAGCTGCGGTGGGCGAGCAGCTATCTTTGACGATGAGGCGTTTGGACTCGGTCAAGGGGGTCCTTGCTGCAACCGTTGGCTAGTACCAGGCCATCGTCGGCGAGTTCGGAGGCGAAACCTCCGCTCCTTCAAAGGAAGACAACGTGTACGCCCTCGCCTCCTGGCTAAAGCGTCACCTTGTGAAGCTCCCCAGTCTGATCAATGGCTGCACGGACTATGGGGCGCTAGCGGGAGTATCGAATTACGCCAAGCTTTTGGTGCGCGGCGGGTGTACGTATACCGAAAGTATTCTGGAGGGAGTGCTGCCAGGTCCGGAGGAGCTTGGTGAGACTTCTCTTGGTTTGCAAAAAACCTTGAGAAATTTCATTGGGTACTTTTGGGCTCCATTTGGGAGACCTGCTGCCCGAAAACTGGCGGAGGAAAAGAGGGCGAAGGTATTTCTAGTCTTTATAGCCGCTATTTTTGTCTCCTTGCTTTTGCGAAGCTGCGAAGGCTTTCATTGCCTGTGCCCCTGATATTTTAGCCTATGCTACAGGATGCGTAGAAGAGTCTTGCGAGCAGACCTCCGTCAGTTCCACGCTCGGCGACCGCGGGTGGTGCCTCTGCCACCGCTGGCGCTCCGGTGGGCGCAATGATCGATGGTGGTGATGGTCGGAGGCCGCAGGCGCCGTGCCCGCCCACAGTTGATGCGGGCTCCGTTCCAGGGACTTCTGTTGCGGCCGATGTGCCAGAGGTCTAGGCTCTTTGTAGCACTTAGTTGTTTTGACTTGTATTCTGTAGTCCAGTTGGACTCTTGTGAATAAAGTTTCTTTTGTTCTGAATGGTTTTGTAGGAAATTTTAACCTTGCGCAGGTTCTGAATCGGGAGCCTGCGCAAGATGTTGCGCCTTTGACTCTCTACAACGACGGTATTTATGTGAGCGGAGAGCTTTGGGAGTATTGGTGTTTGAGTCAGTTAAGTTTGACATAGACGACAAGCACGCTGGGTTTACTCGTGCGCTTGCTTGGCGCGGACCTCCGCCACAATAGTTAGGATTTTATTGTAAGTTTGTGTCCTGTAAGAATGCTACTTGACGTTTTATGGAATACAAAACAGGTTTACTTTCTTGATTGTTTGTGCGGGGGGCTTATGTCTGTTGTGCTAGTTTACATATCTCGTCTAGTCCCGAGCTTGCACACCGTTGGCCTTTGCTTGGGCGAACGTGCGCGATACAGAGGTGGTGGCTAGGACCTTCGCCCCATGTTCTCTCCTCTATGCTTGCTTGATGGCCGGGGTAGAAGTGTTGGTAGTTTTTTGGCCGGCGTAGGCGTACTTGAAGTCTGCCTAGCGAGGCTTGCTGAATCGGTGTGTGATCCGATAGGAGGTTTGGCGTAGATTGTGCAGACGGTGGAGACTTTTGGTATTTCTTTAGCTGGGTGTTTTAGCCGTCTGGTGGTATGGGTCTCCGACGCTGCACACCCGTGGGACATGTTTCATTTGTGGAGATGGCAGGTTAGGTCTCCGGCATCAGGGGGATGTTACGAGATTTCGTGCGATATCCCCCTTCTTCCGTAGTCCTGTGCTATTCATCAACGTGCCATAGTTTCTGTCTCTTTTTCCACTGTCTCCGACCATCTACTAGTGCCTCCGACTTTACGAGTTTTCGTACAATATCTACGGCCGACTTACATATCTAAGGAGACCCCTGCCTCCATGGCCATTGCTGTGGCTTGTGCTTGTGCTCTGCCTTCTTCCCCCCTTGCGCCTTGTGCTGACTGAGGTTTTAAGGGCGTGGGGGGAACCCATTTTATAGCGGGGTGGTGGCTTTTGGTTATTAAATTTTTGGTACATTGTTTGTTGGAACGTATCTTGGCTTTAATTGCCTATATCTTGCTTGAATTATTCATGTCTTTTGAGATCTTTTGAAGTAAATAGGCCTAGTGCCTAAGTGACAGGGTTTTGTCAGACCTTTTCCTCATTTTGCTGTTTTCGATGGCGGAGACCTTCTTCCTGGTTCTAGCGCCATAATGGTGTTGCCCCTGATGCTTGGGTTGATTTTTTGTTAATGTCGGAGGCCTGTTTTGGCCGAGGTTGTTTTTGCCTTGATGCCTGAATCTGGACAGGTCTTTGTCAAGGTTTAAGGCCTATTTGGCCAATGTTGTTTTTGCCTTGATGCATAAATCTGGTCAGGTCTTTGTCAAGGTCGGAGGCCTATTTGGCCATAGAGGTCATTTCTAATTGCCAATGCCTGTGGCCGGCGCTTTGAAAGGACCTGTGCTTATTTTTGTTCACCGAATATTACGGCGCCAGAGCTAGCCGCTTTCGGTTTTGAACTTTTCAAGCATTCTTTTGGGGAATTACCTCTTTATACTTGTAGAGGATTTTTACATTGAGCCTGCCTCATTAAAAACCACACCTCCGCTTGGAGTTCCCCTGTGAGGAAAAGAGTATAGGCTCTTTTACATTTTTTGGGTTGACGAAAAAAAACTGAAAGGTAAATGAATGGAGGGGCCTCCGCTTATTATTTGCGGAGGTTGCCCTTTGGTACATTGCCTAGATGTAGTATCTACGGAGGCTATCAATATTCCAGGTGTGGGTTGTCATGACACCTTCACTGTCGGTCAAGTGGAAAGAGCTAGGGCGGCCTGCTGCCGTTGCTATGTATGGGCCTTCCCATTTCGGTTGCAGTTTGCCAATAAGTTGTGCGTTGGGTTTTCTTCTGAGTACGAGGTCTCCGTGTTTTATGTCTTTCCTTACCACCTGAGAGTCTCTCCACTTCTTGGTTTGGGACTGATATTTTGTAATGTTTTTGACTGCTTCCAGTCTTATGGCTTCTATTGTTTCTTTTGCATATTCTTCATCTTGCAACATTAGCTGTCTCGTTGTGCGGAGGCTTTCGTGCTTGATTTCTTCTGGCATCATGGCCTCTTCTCCATAAAGCAGTTTAAATGGTGTGAATCCTGTTGTTCTTGAGATAGATGTATTGTGTGACCAAATCACTCTGGGTAATTCATCTACCCATTTTCCTTTGCGTAGGCCCAGCAATGTTTTTGATATTGCTAAAAACACTATTCTGTTTGCTCTTTCCACAGCACCATTGGACTCTGAGTGGTATACTGGGCGAAGGCTAGTTTTGTCCCAATAGTTTTGCAGAATTCTTTGAAGTTCTCTGAATCGAATTGTTTTCCATTGTCTACTATCAGAATCCTCAGTACACCAAATCTGCAAATGATGTTTTGCCAGAAGAACATTCTGACGGTTTCTAAGGTTATCTTCGCCAGTGGCTTTGCTTCTATCCATCTTGTAAAATATTCTACTGCCACTACTGTGAATCTATTTCCTCCTTGGGATGGTGGTAATGGGCCGACCAAGTCCATACCCCATCTTTGTAGAGGCCATGTCGGAGGTATAAGCTGGGTCTCCGACGATGGTTTTGACTGCCCGGGAGAGAATGTTTGGCACGCTTTGCATGTTCTGACTGTCTGCTCTGCGTCTTGTATGTGTGTTGGCCAATAAAAGCCTTGCCTTATTGCCTTTGCTGATAATGCTCTAGAGCCAATGTGCGACCCGCAAATTCCTAAGTGTATTTCTTGAAGCAACTCTATGTCTTCGCTCTGCGATATGCATTTGAGGAGAGGCTGGACTACTTCTTTCTTGTACAGTACACCATCTATGATTGTGTAATTTCTTGCCCTGGCCTGTATTCTTGCTGCTTTTGCTTCATCTTCTTCGGTGGTTTTGCCTTCTAAGAATTCTGTTATCGCCTTTCTCCAATCTTCATTTTGCAGGTGTAGTATGGGCTTAGGTGTCTTAGATGTCTCCGCAGTTGCCGAAGACTTCAGGATCTGGTAAAAAGTGTTTGGTGGCAGTGGTAGGTTGTTTGCCGTAGCTTTAGCTAGTTCATCTGCCTCTGCATTTTCTGATCTTGGGATGTGCTTCAGGGTGAAGCCCTCGAATCTCCGCTCCAAATTTCTGACAACGGATAGGTATTTGATGAGTTCTGGCCAGTAACCACTTGAGAATCTGTTTTGACTATCAATGTTTTTGCCCTTAGGGCCTTTGCTTTACTGAGCGCTAGGATCAGGCCTCCATATTCTGCTATGTTGTTTGTTGATTTAAACTCTAGCCTTGCTGCGTATTTCAGTCTGACGCCGGAGGGTGCCGTTAGTATGGCAGAGGCTCCTGCTCCGACTTGGCCCCAGGCTCCATCCATGAATGCTATTCAGCCTTGAGTGGTTGGTTGTACCTTGGGCTTTGTCGGAGGTGTCCAATCTGCTACAAAATCGGCTAGTGCTTGTGATTTGATTGCTGTTCTAGGGACATACGAGATACCAAACTGTGATAGCTCTGTAGCCCATTTGCCTATTCTGCCGGAGGCTTCTTTGTTTCTGAGCAAGTCTTGCAGTGGCAGCGATGTTGGAACTAAGATTTCGTGGGCTTGGAAATAATGCTTTAGTTTTCTTGATGCCGTCAGTACTGCGTAGGCAACTTTTTCTACCTCAGTGTAGTTTAGCTTGGCTCCGGACAATGCTTCTGAGATAAAATAAACTGGCTTTTGAGTTTTGCCTGATTCTTTTTCTAGCTCGTGGACTAAGACTGCATTGACTGCATGGTCGGAGGCCGTCACATATAGCAATAGGTGGCTGTCTGATTCTGGGACGGAGACCACCAGTGAGTTTGTCAGATACTCTTTCAAGTTATGAAATGCCTCCGACTGCTTGGACCCCCACTCAAAGTTGTCTCCGCTCCTCAGTTCTTGGAAGAAGGGGAGGCTACGTTCTGCTGATTTTGAGATGAATCTGTTGAGCACTGCTATTCTTCCCGTTAGCTTTTGCACTTCTTTCTTGTTTTTGGGTTCTGCCATTGTCATTATTGCTCTGGTTTTGTCTGGGTTCACTTTGATTCCTTCGCTGCTTATGATGTATCCAAGCATCTTTCCTTTTGTGACTCCAAATATACATTTTTCTAGGTTGAGGCGGAGGCCAGCTATCCTGAGGTTGGCGAAGGTCTCCTATAAGTCGGAGACATGATCATCCTTGTTCTTGCTCATGACCACTATGTCATCGACGTAGGCTATGATGTTTCTATCTAGTTGTGAGCCCAAAACTTCCTTTGTCATTCTGGCAAAGGTTGCTCTGGCATTTTTGAGGCCCTCCGACATTCTGGTGTAGCAATATGTCCTGAACGGAGTTGTGAAACTTGTCTTTTCTTCATCTTCTTTTTTCATCCAGATTTGGTGATACCCAGAGAAACAGTCGAGGAGAGAGAACCTCTGGCATCTGGCTGCCTTGTCGACAGAGGCATCTATTCTTGGCAATGGGAAAGGGTCTTTTTTGCAAGCTTTATTCAGATCTGTGAAATCTATGCACATTCTCATTTTGCCATTCTTCTTTGGCACCAGTACTACGTTTGCAAGCCATTCTGAATACTTGACTTCTCTGATGACTTTTGCATCTAGCAACCTTTGCACCTCTGCCTTTGCTACCAGGATTCTGTCCTCCAACATTTTTCTCTATTTCTGCTTTCTTGGCCTCATGTTTTCATTGATATCCAGTTCAGGCTGTATGATGTCCCTGCTGACTCCTTGTAGGTCGGAGGCTGACCAGGCGAATATGTCTTTGTTTTTTATTAGAGTTTCCATGAGCTCTTCCTCCTCTGCTTTGCTCAACTCTGAGCTAATTATTACTTTTCTGTCTGGTAACTCCTTTTCTAGAGGGGTCACCTTTGTCTCTTCTTGACCTGCCATATCTGTTTTTCCTCTGGGCATATCCGGAGGCTCTAGTTCTTTGTGTGCCGACTCGACTGCATTGATGTTTCTTTGGGCTCTGTAGATTGCTTTTTCTATGTTTCTTGCTTCTTTTTGGCTGCCTCGGACTATGATAATACCATGGAGTGCTGGTATTTTCATGCACAGGTAGGCCATATGAAGGGCTGCATTGAATTTGGTTGTGAATCCTCTGCCCAAGATGGCATTGCATGGGTAATACAGATCGACGACGTCGAAGGTTATGTACTTGGTTCTAGCATTTGCTTGGTTTCCAAACGACACTGGGAGTGAGATTTTTCCTAATGCTTGTATCTGCTTGCCTCTGAATCCTATCAAAGGGGATTCGGAGGGCTATAGTTGATTTTTGCTGAGGTTCATTTGGTCGAAGGTATTTACAAAGATGATATCTACTGAACTGCTAGTGTCAATCAGTACTCTGCTTATCTCCCATACTGCTATGTTGGTCTTGATTACCATTGTGTCTGCGTGAGGGTAGCTCTCTAGCTGTAGATCTTCTTCTGTGAAGGTGATTGGGACTCTAGATCAATCTGTGTATTTCGCTGGGCCTTGGACTGCTACGTTGTTTACCAGGCGGAGGTGATCTTTTTTCTGTTTTTTCATTTGAAACTCCATTGATGATCCTTCGGCGATTGGTAGTATCATGCCTATTGTTGGTAGCGGTCCATGGGGGTTGACTTGGTTTTCTGGGTTTGGCTCATTTTTTGCTGCTGGTGGTTGGTTGTGAGGTGGCGGTGGAGGCAGTTGCTGCATGTGGTGTTGTTGCGGCGGAGGCTCGAACCTGATTTGGTTTTGTGCCGGTGGGTTTGTTTCGAGGTAGGTTATATGGGGAGGTTTTGGGTTTATGTAGGTCAGGCTTGCCTTTGAACTGTAGTTACCCACCGGAGGCTGCTGCGAAGGCGCTGACCGCCATGCTGGTAGGAAGTTTGGGTAATAGGTAGAGGCCAGTGTGGAGGGATGTATTTGGGTTGTGTTTAGCGCTGGGTACATTGGGTAGTACTGCTGGGGGCCAGTTGTGTAGGTGGTGTTGACCTCTCTTGCGCTCTGCTGTGTCGGAGGTTGGGCAGTCTGCTTGTTCTTCATCCTTTCCTGTGTCTCTTTTGTCTCCGGACAATCTTTGGTGATGTGCCCTGCGTTTTCGCCGTAAAAAACTCAATATGGCCTGCGTTGTTTCTGGCTGTGGTTTTTGTTCCAGTTTTTGCCTTGGTAACCTTACCGACCTTGGTTCCTGGTCTGGGTCTCCGGCCATGCTGGCGCTTCCAGTTGCCTTTGCTCGGGGTGAGGTTGACCCTCGATGCTGAGCACTTGCCCCTGGCCTGGTTTCTGATTTGATGCATTCTGGTTATTATAGGTTTTCTGGGAGTTTTTGCTGCTGTTTTGCTGTCTGTTTTGACCCTGCTCCTCCAGTCTTTTCTGGATGTCATTGTCTGATCTGCAGTATTTCTCAAACTCATCATACAACTGCTATATGGAAGTTGGTTTCTTTCTTGCTAGGTGTGCTGCGAATGGCCCGATTCGGAGGCCTTTGATCGCTGCTTCGATGACGATCTCGTCTGGGACGTCTAGTGCCTTCACCTTTAGTTGCATGAATTTTCGAAAGTAGTCGTGTAGTGTCTCTCCCTGCATTTGCTTGCACTGGAACAGATCTGTGGAAGTCAGCGACTGTGCTGTTAGCCCCTTGAAATTTGCTAATATCTTGTCCCGGAGGTTTTCTCAAGAATAGACTGTGCTTGGTTTGAGCATAGAATACCAAGCCAACGCGTCACCTTCGGCTGCAATGACAAATGACTTTGCCAAGACGGCGTCGTCTCCGCCGGCGGAGGCTACTGCTGCCTCGTAACTCATAATAAATTGATGGGGGTCTGTCTTGCCGTTGAACTTTGGTAGTGTGATTGGCTTGTACGCCGTTGGCCATGACGACTGTTGTATGCCTTCAGAGAGTGGGGACTTGGGATCGATAGGCCTCCGCATCACCTGAGATGGCATCATGGTCGGGCTGATCACTGGCGGAGGTGTTGCTGCGGAGGCTGGGATCGCAGAGGTTGACGCTGGTACTGCATGCTGCATACTTAGCATCTCAGCATGTAGGACTGCCAACTGCTGCCTTATTTCTGCTGCTTGTGCTGACGCTTGAGTAGCTTGCTGATTAGCTGTGAATGCTGCTGCATTCTGTCCCTCTCTTGTTGCGCTTTTTGCAACTGTGCTTACAGCTGTTGCAGTTCTTGCTCGAGTGTTGTGCCTGAATTTGGTTGGGCCTCCAGATCTTGAATCTCTGGTTCTTGGGGTTCCAGTGGTTGACCCTAAGCATCTGCTCTGGTGTCATCCTCCGCTGGCAAGGTTGCGTAGGTGCTACGAGTGGTGCGCCTAGGCCTTCCTCTCTGACCCGTGGTTGTTGCTGCTCTGGTGGTGGTTTTTCTTTTCCCTGCCATCGTTGGTTTGCCTTGGCCAAACCACGGTGGGCGCCAATGTTGAGACTGGCGGTCTCAGACAGTGTGGAGGAGATAGAGGCCTCCGCCCGCCAAGCGTTGCCCTCAGGCGGAGGCTCGAGGAATAGGCGCGACAGGTGGGCGTGTAGGGAAAATGGCACGTAAAACTAAGGTTTCATTAATTCATCCTCCAACCTCCGGTACTGTTACAAGTGTTCCCTATTTATAGGACTCAACTGCCTCTAGACAGAATTTATTACAATGCCCATCAACTGCTACAGTACATTCCTGAAATATTCCGCCACCAGTCTCTCGTTTGCGGGGCAATCTTGCCACACTGTCTTCAAGTAATGGGCCTCCATAAGCGGCCGGTCCACCGTGCCTCGGTCTTCGGCCCAGAAGCCTGGGTTCCCGACGCTGGCCTCCGTCCTCAGGGGCGCGCAGCTGCCTACGTGAGTCTCCGCCGGTCCGGTCAGAGACCTCGTCCGTAAGTCTCCGCCCGGCCGTGAGGGGGCCATGCTGGCACGCTCGCGCGGACCACGGGCGCCTGCGCCTAGGTACCTGCACACACTTAGGCAAGGTTGTTTGTTTGATTAGTTCGGGGGTAGGGCGGCCTCCGCCTTTAGCGCCGGAGACGCCCGTCAGCCGAAGCGGGGTGGCGTCCGCCTGAGCGGCCGGAGATGCCCGTGCTCGGCCCGGGCGGAATCCGCGACAAGCTCGCTGAGCCTCGTGCAGCGCCCTACAAGCATAGCCAAGAAAGTTCCTTTAGTCAGTGCCAGATCTCCGCCCTAAGACGGTCGAAGACGCCTTGGTAACACCTCGCCGTCGGAGGCCTTCGCCACCCACCGAGGCCGTGTTACAACAGGTAGCATGCTAGCACTTAGGTGTCATAACTCATAATCGTGATTATCAAAGGGACGCGTACAGTGAGTTGTAAAACAATCATCAATGTACCTAATCCTAGTCATGAGAAACAATAGATGGAAAAGCAATAACCTCTCTCTGCTTGGAATATATTACAAGGCGTGGAGCAAATTCCTGCACATTCTGTGGACTTATATATCTTACAACAATTTGACATTTAGATATATAATTGTCTTGAAACAGACAGCGGAACATCTTCTTTAATAAAAAAAAAAAGAGAAGTGCAGATCTCCTGTCATTTCAAGACAGCAATTAATATGTACCTAGAACCAAATGACTGTCTTAGTATTATCCTTACGTGAGAGCACAATAGTATTGGTTAATTTTTATAAAGAATATTTTTATGAGAAATCAGTATCATGTTCATATTACCCTGTGGTTGGATCGAACTTGTTGTGCATTACATATACACGCATAATAAGAATACAAAAGCAGACCGACCCGAACTCCAAGTCAAACGTACGGCGTGTGGCGTGTGTCCATCAGTCCTCAGATCAGGCAAGTCCATTGTGTTTGTGGCGACCATACTGATTTCTTATTCCTGTCCGAACGAAAACAGATTAGAGGCGACTGGTTATTAGAGGCGACTGATTCTAAATTGACATGCACACTTGCACAGGTAGTGGTAGGCAACGAAGACAGATTTAAACGTTCAAATAAACCTTTGCAAGTTCGATTTGGAGCACTCCATGTGCTGACACGTACGTGTCCATGGATGACGCACATGTACTCTAAACAATAATCTCTAAGCTAGTTCTGTACAATAGTTAAGTACTTATCTGCCTTCTTTTTTATTTTGAGGATGTACTCCTAACTCATTATAGTTTAATTAATTGCACTGAGAAGAAATATTTAGTTCGTTTCGTTCACAGAATCAGTCTCATAAATAGCATATGGGTAATTCTTTGAACAAAAGATTCAAAAGCTTGAATTGGTACATTCATGGTAGTATTCCTGTGAACTAGAATAGTCACACCGGATTTGAAGGGGGGTAAAATCAGACACAAAGAATGGCGACTAAGAATATTCAGTTGGCCTCCTGAAGTTTCCATGCTAGTGAGGTACCGAGGGGTGACAAATGGACTGGACCTCTGAACCTGATCTTCCAGCTGGTCATGAGGAACAGTAAGCGCAAGTGACCTCATGCGCTTGGGACAGTACAATAGTGGATCAGAGTCTCCTGCCACATGCTGTGGAAACATTTGTTTACCATTTGACATCCATGTCAATTTAGGCCCTGTTTAGTTTCACTTCATTTTGTTAAATTTTTCAAGATTCCCCGTCACATCGAATCTTTGGATGCATGCATGAAGCATTAAATATAAATAAAAAATAAAACTAATTACACAGTTTAGACGAAATCCACGAGACGAATCTTTTAAGCCTAATTAGACTATGATTGGACACTAATTGCCAAATAACAACGAAAACACTACAGTGCTCATTTTGCAAAAAAAATCTCACATCTAAACTGGGCCTTAATCGGCGTGTTCGCTGATTGGTTTCTGAGCTGGTTTGGTCTGACTGGTGCTGGTTTGTTGTGAGAGAAAAACACTGCTGGCTGGTTGAATAAGTCTGGCTAAAACCAACAAGCGAACAGGGCGAATGTATTACCGTATTAATTAGCCTCACTACAAAATCCATTGCTCCTATTCAGGGAACACTCGATCATGGAAACTCTATGTAGTACTCCCTCCGTTCCGTAATATAAGCCATATAGTTTTTAGCACCAATATTAATGTATGGCTTGGGGAAGGATGTGAGACCGAGGAAAAAAAGGAAAATCAGGCCGTCTTCTCTATTCCAATCAGATTGTTTCTTAAATCTAAAGGATTGGTTGGGGCATGTGCTATGTACGGTGGAAAGGTTTCCAAACTAATCGACGTGGGAGCTGATACGTACCTATATTTTGGAATTTTCTTTAGAAATCTATATGGCTTATATTAAGGAACGGAGGGAGTATTGCACAAGGAACACACAAGTTTTAGAAGCACATTAATTTAGCATTTGGTTGGATGAACATGTATGTATGGCTCTGTTCGCTTCTCTTATAATCCGTCTTTTTCAGCTTGTTTTTTCAGTCAGAACATTGTTTTTCTCTCTCAACAAATCAGCTAGAACAGTGTTTCGGCTTATTTTTTCAGCGAAGCGAACAGAGCCTATGTGTGTATATAATATAATATCACACACAAGTATGTCATGTGCTTAGGTATGTATTCACGCCTCAAGAACACAAGTCCAGATCGACTAGACCTAAGCCAAGAACCGTGTGGTATACTGGTATAACGTTGCCGATGTCCGAGGGAACGTGGGTCCATTGTACAAACAAGTTATTAGACTGCGTCCGATTCAAGTTGGACACTGACCAAGCAGGGAAGACACAGGGACTTCAACGTCCAAACCCGTATGCATGTTTTGTTTACGCGTTGTACTACCATGCATGTCACATGCACATACTACTTGATTTTCACTGCATATAAGCCCATTTATTTATAACACTGAAAACACGCTACGAAGAAGCTACAATGTTCGCACAGTTATGCAGAATTAATGTACCGAGAATGTCAGAACATCAATAGATGCAAGATGAACTGCTGTGGGCTGTAGCACACTTAAACCGTATTTTTACTGCACAAGAAACATATTTCGAAACGCTGGGATCATTAGCTCAGTTCTTGAAAAAAAAAAGGCAGTTTTGTTTGTCAAATATCACAGCTAATGCTTAGGAAGGCGCATTCCTTACTTATTACAAAATTTCCTGACCGTAAGGTAAACATTTGCAGTATTTTATTCCAACGTACAAGACATAGGAATATAGGATAATAGCTCAGCGGACAGGTATGTACAGCCATTCTATGATACTGCATCGCTGGTTCCCTAACATGAGTTTCTCGGAAATTCCTAGCGGTTATTTCTGCTACTCTGCCCGTGTAATTCCAAAATTCCGTCCAGCTGTTGTCCTGCAACAGGAATACTTCCCCCGAGAACACCTGCAGCATAAACTAAATATAAAGACAATGCTGACAAAATATTTCCTTGGCGGTCATGAAAGATATGTCAAAAAACCAACGGATAACAGAGGTGTTTTCTTCAGAAGGAAAAACAATAGGAGGTTACGAATTTATGTTAGTTACAGTTTCACAAATCCACCGTTCAAAGAAAAAGAATGGAAGAAACCACCTATAATTGGGTGTCATTCAGGATGGCTTTTAAGTGGGTTTTGCTGCTCAAACTAGTGGTGTAAAAGATCAAAGAGCTCATAGCAATGCTCCATAAAGACTTGAAATCCAAATCACTTAAATAAAATTCATCAATTGATGTGATAAATTGTTTTAATAGAATCAAGTTTTAAGCCAATGTAGCACTGCCTAAACATAAATGTACAAGTCAAGAAGAAATTGCTTACCTCCTAGGAAAAAATGGTATCTACTGCTTACTTACAACCTCATCTTTAGATTCTACCTGAAATTGAGGGGGGGGGGGGGGGGGGGGGGGGGGGGGGGGAGGTGTAATCAAACATATAAAAGACAAGAAATAATAATTCTAGTTAAAAGCAAATTATTCTCAGAACTTATATTTCCTAGTAAATATGCAAGTAAGCCAAGGAAAGATTTCATTTCAGGGTGGCATTGTGTGGACCTGATCTGCAGATTTTTTCTGAATTTTTCTAGTTGCGCTCCTCATTGTGACGAATTCCTCAGCAGATGTTGGGTGGATACCAATGGTGCCATCAAAATCTTGCTTTGTCAACCCAGCTTTAACAGCAATTGCAATTCCCTGAAAGAAAACACGTAAATTCAGGAACCAGTTAAGAATGAAACAGAAATCGGGAGTAAACATGAAGTCATGCAAACCTGAATTATCTCAGGTGCATCATCACCACACATGTGCACTCCTACAACTTTGTTTGATGTAGCGCACACAAGAATCTTCATTAATACACGATCAGGTAGTCCAGACAGAGTGGCCTTGAGAGGCCTGAAGTTGGCAACA